>NC_061114.1:42670094-42824332 GCF_002878395.1 Capsicum annuum
TCGGGTATCAATATATCATCATAATCATCCTGCGGCCTTGCTGAGGTATCAATATATCATCATAATATTCTCTATCCTTGCCGGGTATAATCAATATCAACATCATTTTCCAGAATTTAACCAGGTATATAATTAATGTCATAAGTTCCCATATAGTCAAGCATCAAGATTTCTAGCATAATTAATAGTATAATTTTCTATATAATCAATAATGATATCTTCTAGCATAAATAATAACATAATTTCCAACGTCAATAATATGGATGCTTTCTAACTTGATTACTAGCATAACTGTTTAGCATAATCATAATCATAAGTAATATCATGAGCAATGACTTATCAATAGTATATTCAATGACTTATCATTAGCATAAAATACAGCTTATTAATAGCTTGAACAATAGGTAATCCATGGCATGATCTATAACTTATTCATAGCATCGTCAATAACATAATTTAATAATTTATGGCTTAGACAATATCATAGCCAAGGGCTTATTCAATGGTATATTTAGAAGCCCAATCAATAGCCAAAACAATAGAATAATCAATAGCTCGTCATAAGCTTAACCAATAAATCATACATATGGCATAATCGTTTAGGCATTACCTCCAACGTCATTCATCATAACCAACAAGGACCAAGGTTTCTCAATATTGCCTCAAAAGGGGGAATTCTCTAGGCATTTAATAAGCGTATAAGGGTTTTTAGATAATTATTCATAAATCTTGGATTGAGGTGGGTCAAGAGCCTACTTCTAAACCCTCAAAATGCATTCTAAGTCAAATTCTACCTCAGACTAGGCTAAGGTATTGTAATACCCCGTAATATTCCCAGCTCTATTCAGCTCTTAGTTGCATGCTTAAGGGGTCTAAGGCTTGAAAATTTCACTAAATGTTGAGGACTTAGTCATTTTCAAGACCCCTAAACTTTATGGATTTTCATTTTGGCCTCCCTGATCCCTAAATATTGGTTTTCGAGTTGGTTCATGTTTCAGGAGGTTAAATGTATGTCTCGGGAGAGTTTGGGACTTTCATACAAGGTTTGAGACATGTTTGGATGACTGAAACAGTAAAGCTTTATGATAGCCCCGTGGCACGAGAGTGGCTCCACAGGTGAGGGGGTTCGCAATGCGATGGTGGCTTGACCCAAGCAAAGGTCGCGGTGTGATGCGATAGTGACTTGACGCAAGTAAGGGTTGTGGCGCGCCAAGGGTAGCCCGGCCAGCTTTTTGATGTAAGTGTGCAAGAGGCATTTGAGTTATTTCCCTTAGCCGAATTAGTTCTTAACACGATTTTGGACTTCTAAAAGGGCATTATTTACCCTTTCACTCCAAATTACTCTCAAGAAACCCTACTCTTCTCCCAAGAACAAAATCCAAATTTCTTTCTCGAGAAATTAAGAGTTCAAGCCTCCAAGTTCAAGAAACCCTCAAGAAATCCTCAAGAAGTTAGCTATTAAGGTATGTGGGATGTTCATCCATGGGTCCTTTTCACCTATGGATCCCAAAAACCTCTCCTTTGATTTAAATATGAGTTTTTCCTTCATTGTGAAGTTGCATAAGTTCAAGATGAGTTTAATCCATGTTTTCCCTAGCAGTTTGACCCGATTCATGTACTAGTATGATGCCATGGGAAGTTAGGTTGTCTCATGTTTGAAATTTCAGTTTTCCCATGTCATATTCAAGTGAATTTTATGTTAAATCCCCAAATTACGAATTTAGTCATGTAATTATGTTGTTTTCCTTATATTATACACATTTCCATGTTTAATTTCATGATACTCACATGTTTGATGAAATGTCTATGTTTTGGGTCTTTGAACCATGATCCTATACTATAGTTTTAAAACTTTGTTATCATAATTTATGGTCATTCAGCGCTGCGAGTTATGAACACCCGATACCTATGTGTTTTACATGATTTTAGATTTTCAAGTAATGATTTAGTTAAACCATGGATATTATTATTTTACTCAGTTGATGTAATCAAAATGAGCACCATCAGAAATAATAAACTTAGTCCAGTTCAGTACCAGTGTCAGTTTAGTTGGGAGTAGGATTTAGCATCGAGCGAATGTAGGGATGACGGCTCCCCCGTCAGTTTAGGTAGAGTCGTTAGTTGCAGTCCCTAAGTTCTAAAACCACGTAGCCAACGTAGGATATAACGGGTCACCCTTCAATTTAGGCTTGAGTTCCTCTTAGCTTTCATCTGTCAGTTTAGGCTTGACTTGCTCTCAGCTGTCACCCGTCAGTTTAGGCTTGACACCCTGGTCATTTGGGATACTAGTTTAGTAGATCCACATAGCCAGTGTTAGTACTTATGGCACGGTACTGACACCCTTCCAACTATGGTTATAGGTTGGACCCTGATTAGCTCTGACTGGGGCATGTTGATTACATGATACCTCCTATAGTTTCATTCAGTATGTCGGCCTATCTCAGCTCAGGTTTGCTTGACTAAGTGTACAAATTTATCAATTATACAGATTTCAAATTATCCAGTAACATGCTTATGCTTGGTCTTGCATTCCCAGTTATTACATGTTTTATGTATTCGTGCTCAGTTATCTTATGTATTTCAGTCAGTCCTTATCTCACATACCAGTACATTCAAAGTACTGATCGCATACTTTTCTTTGAGCTATGTTGTCTTATAACATAGGTTCAGACGGTCAATTTCTCGACCGTTCTTAGACAACACAGCATTACCCAGGAGAAGTAATGGTGAGTCCTCATCCATGGAGGACATGATATGTTTTTCTCAATTATTTCAGTATTTTCTTATTTTCAGTTAGTCGAAGTTAGTTGGGGGTTTGTCCCATCAACTTCTTATTATTCTTAGACGCTTTCAGACAGTCAAATAGTCAGTCAATAAATAGTTGTTCAATTTTTAGTATTTCAATTATTACTGATATTTCATACTTGTCATTTACGTATATCCATTATTCATATTTTCAGTGTTTTATTAGCTTGTCTTCCGCATATGCCATGTCAGTGATATTTATCCAGTGCTCATAATAGCTCATGGGTTAGCTTGTGGTCACTTGTGGGCGTAAGCACCATTGTCACGACTAGGGGGTATCCTCGGGTCGTGACAGGTATCTAAATCCACTGTTAGATGTATAGCAAGCCATGACTAGTCCTAAGGTAGAAATTTTTCTAATTCGAATGGAAACTATGACAACCTCCATTAGTGTAAGCAACTAAGGCCAATTTACCCTAAGCATGAGTAACTAGAGCATTTTTACCTAACTTGAGTAATATAAGGCATTCTCATGCTAAACATGAGTAATGAAGTCCAATTCACCTAGCGCACAAAGAAAACAAGCCAAGTGTTTCAACTTTAAGGGATCAAAATAATCTAAACGGTCAAACTTGCCCAAGCCTTGCATTTCATCTATCCAACACCTAAATCCATCCCCAATCTAACACAATATCATAAGAATACTTTAAGATAGATCAATCTAACCAGGAATAAACCTAGCCTACCTCTGCACCGACGAAAGCTCCACGAGTTGCTAAACCACCACTTTTTCCTCCCGAGAAGCCTCCTCAAGATGCTAAGCTATCAAAAATCATTTTACTCATCAATATGAGAATAACGATACCCATATTACACTATTATGATTTGGGTCTAAAAAATCACATAAAAATCCAATGTGGGTTCCACTTATGAAAATCACATTTTCGAAATCAATCTAACATTCTTACAAGCTCAAGGAATCATTACCCTAAAAAATGGCTAAAAACCAAGCTAAATTTGGGATAAATCAATCCCTAAAGATTTTGGGGTTTTTAGCAATAAATCAATAAATTTCACCAAGAAAAGGATGAATTCTTACCTCAAATCAGAAGATAATCACGAAAATAAATATTAATCTAGCTTCCCAAGCTCCCACAAACTTTAATTTTACTTAATTCCTCTATTTAGGGTTCTTAGCTCTTAAAGAAGTAATGAATAATGGCTAGAATCATGGAAAAGAGTAATTTTATACCCACCCTCATATTTCCAATTTCACAACTTTTTGACCAATAGGTCAAAATGAGCTTGAGTGCCTCAGTACCCTAACCAAAGGTCTACCTATCCTAAAATTGATATTTCGGAGCTTCTAGTGTAGTCAAAATTGCATATGATATTGTTTTATTGATGTTTTATCCTGGTGGCCATTTGAAACCAGCAAAGACTTCTATATAGGGAAATGGATCTAAAAACCAAACGAACTGCCTAATAAATTAACTATTTATCCCAGCAAGTCATAAATGACTTAGGGCAGCTATGGAAAAGCTCTAATGGCGAAAGTAAGCAGAAATATAGAAAATGATCTGAAGGGTCATTATATCTTTGGATATGCAAAAAGATTATCATTAAAGATAAAGGAGGAAGACTAGCTATAGACTCTAGAATGTTCACCATGTCTCCAAATTAGTAGCACAAACTGATCATAACGTCAGCAGTGGTGACTCATACTCAGATCTGCATGAGGAAAAAGACCCAGAAGTATAGTATGAGTACCGAAACCATGATATTTAGTAGGCATCATCGGCCGACTAAGCTCAAATACTGTAAAAGTATAAATAAAGTACAAAAATGTAAGCTAAAGTCAACAGTAAGGGACATAAATAGAAATAATAGGTTATACTAGGAAAGTGTGATAAATAAGGAGTAAGTAACTCGAGAGTGAAAGTAAAATCCTAGATATAACCCAATTGGGCCCCTATAAGCCCAAAAGGCACACACAAAAAGACAATTAATCCAATCGAGCCCCCAAAGCCCGGTGGGTGCAGAAAAGCGAATATCTAAAGTAAGAACCATAAATAACAGTAATAATCATAAAATAAACCAAGATATGTGACAAGTGTACCATATACTTCTATCCCATCCATAGCCACAAACCTTACCAATTCCCTCTCAATTTCCAATCCAGATCACTAATAGTAATACTAATGAGAACTGAATTTGAATCAGAACTTATGTATAATAAAAAAAAAAGGTTAGATAATCCATAATAGTATGATAAGGATGAACGAATTCTAACTAAAACCATTTTATAATAACAAGAGGCGTGAAAATATGGTTCATCTAGTTCATGAATGTTGCTGGGGCATTGGTCAACCCAAAAACATCACCAGAAACTCATAATGGCCGTAGCGAGTCATGAAGGCTATCTTAGGGGTGTTCTTGCTCGAATCCTTAACTAATGGTAGCTAAAACTCAAATCAATTTTAGAAAACATTGACACACCCAGAAGCTGATGAAATAAATCACCGATACAAAGCATAGGATACTTAATCTTTAAGGTCATCTTATTCAGCTGATTGTAACTTATTTATATATACACACACCCATACACCTAATAAAATCCTTACCAAGAAGATCTTGAAGCTGAATATTTAGCTCTGTTAGCTCTCCAGGAGCTATACTGTAAGGTACCATAGAGATAGGTTAGGTGCTTGGCTTGAGGTCAATCATAACTCTATATCACACTCAGGAGGAAAACTAGGTAGGTCGGTAGAAAAAATATTAGAAAACTCATGGACTATAGGAACGAAGTTGAGCGAACGACTTTCAACATTGACATATCAAATATAAGCTAAATAGGTCGTACAATACCTCGATACAAGTCTTCTAGCCTAAATATAAGAAATAATCCCTATCGAAGTGATTCTACAAGAACTTTGGCACATAATCCGGGGTATGCAAGGTATGAATAAGGTAACAGCCTCGGCAAAGCAATTCAATACCGCGTGATATAGAGGTAATTAGTCCATACCTAAAATCACATCGAATCAACTATGTCTAGCTTAATAAGGCCAGCTTGAGTATCATACTCTTGTAGAGTCATAATACATAATCTATAAAATTAATCCACTACTAAAGAATTACCCATGAAAGTGGCTATACGCAAAGGCATAGATAACGACTCCCAAGACAATCCCAATTGTGGTATATAGTAAGTAGAAATATATTAATACGTGACATCAGATCAAATAAAGCAGAAGATGGTCAATGACACACTGAAATCATATATGTAACAATAATATATGAAGCCTTAGCCTCCATCTTTCCAAGAACAATAGATAAATGACTTCGTCCGCCTCTAGAATGGGTACCTACCTGACACCTGTCTGATCCGACCTACTTGAGGACCTCCTCTAGAATTTTAGGTGGCAAAACTAACCCAAGTTGGCAAAATTGATCTGATTGGTGGGGAACTTTGTACAAAAGGCTCAATCATCCCATGGTGGGCACACTCTCTGGCGAAGTGACCAATAGTCCTGCACATAGAACATGCCTCGAGCACTCAACATGGTAGGGACACTCTCTAGCGAAGTGACCAATAATACTGCACATAGAACATGCCTCGAGTACTCTAACCTAATGAGAAGTTATGGCTAACTTGGAATGACCACCTTGACCTCACGACACTAACTAAAGATCCCTCGATGATTGAATATTCCTATGACACCATAACCACTATAATTGACCTAACCCCCATCTTAAATCTAAAGTACTACCTGAATAGGCCTACTTAACTAACTCTGGTGATGATAAGACAGATGTTGGGGGAACCTATCCTAACAACTTCTAGCCTTGAACTAAGAACCACTCCTATTGTAACTACTCCGATATCGGGTTCTCTTATTGTTACCCTCTTGGGCATTGTGATTTATCCCCTTTATAGTGTATGTGTGATCTGAAATGTCAATAAAAGACTTTCCTAAAGTTCCTAAAATCTAAATAGTGTTGCGGAATAATAGTCTCAATTATTTGATAAAATATCGAGTTCTCTCATTCTCCGTAAGTAAAATCATGGTGGTATGCCAGGCTACCTCGTGAAACCTCTCCACATACTCTACCACTATCATAGTCCTCTACTTCAACCAAGTAAAATCATCACTAAAATGTTTGGGTATTCTGCGAGGCATGTACTTCTCCAAGAAAGACTCAAAGAACTGAGTCCAAGTCATATGAGGAGATCCAACTATCCTGGAATCAATATAACCCCTCTATCACTGCCTTGCTGCTCTGTCAAGCTGATATATCATGTAATTCACTTGGCGTGACTCAACTAGCCCAAAATTATGTAGCCTCTCTTCGCAGCTTGTAAGGAACTCACAAGCATCCTCTTCCGAGGCTCCCTAAACCTTGGTGGAGTAAATTTTAAAAATTGGACCTTCATTGTTTCTCTTCAGGAGTCATGGCTGACTAGCTACTGTTGGCTATGGAACTATAGGTGCTGGTGGAACCTTTACTCTAAAAGCCATAGCTAGAAGCTATGCCTTCACACCAATGTCACCCTGTGCTACTGTTCAAGCCCCATCTATCGATGTACCACCTACTAATCCCAATAGATATACCAATTCATCATGGAGAATAAAAGAAGATATAAATCCAGGTGGGGCCTAGTTGCCCCTAGCCCACTAACTACTGTGGTGGCAGATACTGTAGTGCTAACTCAGGATTTAAATCGACGTCTAACTCAAGTAAAGGTTCCCTGGCTTGGCCTCGAGCTGGGGCTATAGCTCTGAATTGACCTCGGCCTTAGGGTCTACCTCTGTCTCTAACTAACGCTCTAGTAGTAGGCTCAGAGTCTCCATCACCTACCACCGTACCTTACATCCTGGCCATCTACAAAAGAGTGATAAATGAAAATCTGAAAATCAATATAGAAATAATACAAGAAAGCGAAGCAAAAGATGATATTTTTCTAATAATGTCCTGTAGTCTCCCAAGATAGGATGTAGACGTCTTTGTATCGATCCATAGAACTCTACTATACACTAACTCTTGTATCACGATACCAGTGAACCTAGGCTATGATACAAAATAAACTACCCAGTAACTGAACTGTCAGTCCCAACAAAATGATAAATGACTTGAGACTGCTATAGGAAAGCTCTAAACACAGAAAAAGCACGAAAGAAAAATAAATGACTTGGAGGGTCATTACAATCTTTTTTTTTCGTTAGTTTTCTACCCTCACTTTTCCAATTTCTACATATATTAGACTAGATCTATAATATGGGTATGCTTAATGAAGACAATTTCAAGCTATCATATACCAAGACTGAATTTGCAATAAGATTACAATGAATAATTTTATGCTAAGTCCAAACAAAATAATCATCATTTCCATCCTTGAAGGACGCCCTGATATCTTGTTTTTATATGAGTATTATTAATATTATATGCATACATATTCCTACTGACCAAGATACCAAATGAAAGAAAGCAATAACACTAATTATTTATGTCTTAGAATTTGAATGGATACTACAGATGGAGATAGAATAAAAGTTTCACATATTCAAGTTAAGAATAAAGATGATTTCCACTTTTAAAAAGAATAGACTACAAACAAATAAATATTGTACAATTAATTAGAAAATCATAGTTTAGATAATGTATATATTAACGTGTGCACAAGAAGATCCGCGCTAGGCCCTTGACTTATTATCTAACTACATGAAATGCAGAACATTTTAAACTTTCTTACTCGCATATCTTGATGTTAGTTACATATAGTTTTTTACTTTTGTCTATTTTCCCTTCTTTTTTTACTATTTTACATATTGGTTGTCTGTCCGTGCTATTCTGCAATATTTCAATTAGCAGGTAATGTTTTCGTTATCAAAGTTAAAATTTGTACAAATATTATACATTTTGGATTACATAATATGTGGTTATATCTAAACCTGTCAAATGAGACAGGTTGGGCGAACCGGCCCACTTAAGAAAATCAATTCGGTTTGACCCGATTTGGTTAGCCCATGGGCTATAGGGTACCGGCTCCCAGTCCGAATTATTTTTTGGGTTGAACCTGGTTAACCCAGCCCGGACCAAGCCCGCTGGTTAACCGGCCCTGCCCAATTAGCTTTTTAAAAAAAATTAAATTTTATAAAAAAAAAAAAGGCCGTTGGGCCATTATAGCCGTTGGACCCAATGGTAATATAACCGTTGGGAGTCCAAAATGGGTAAAATCACCTTTTTATTAAAAAGAAAAACTTTTTTACAATTAAATTATTTTTTTAAACCCAAAACAATTCCTATAAATACTCTACACTTTCAAATTATTTTCCACACAATTATTCATTCTCTCAAATTCTCAATTCTCAATTCTCAAATATTCTATATATTTTTAAAGTGTTCACTTTAATTTTTTAATTTTGTGATTACAAAGTACGATTGGAAATTTCTAAAGTCTCAAATCTTTGGATACTTTCAAAATTTGATATTATCGTTCCATCCCTTACGTTTAATTTTTAATTAGTTTTTTAATTGTTGAATATTTAATTTTATTATGTTTGTGTATTTTAATTTTTTTTTAGTTTAATTTAAATTATGGATAAATTAAGAAAACTCGCGACTAAAGGTGTTAAAATTTTTTGTCCCGAAAGTGGTAGTGGTAGTAAAAAGCAAATTACTAGCGGTAGAGGTACTTCAAGTAATAGATATACGCGTGTGTCTTCACCTCCAGTATCACTTAGTCAACCTTTTGAGGAAGAAATAGGTGTAGGTGCTCACGATATGGATTATGTAGAAGCTCAGAAAAATTACGGTATAGAAGAAGAAAATGAAGTAGATGCGGTTAATTTAAACGAAGATGATAAAAATATTGGTAATACACTCTCAGTAGGAAATGCTAACATTATATTTGAATCGATTAATCTCCCTTCCCGTCCTCCCCGTGCCCCAAGATCTCGTAAATCAACTAGTATTGCATGACAAATTTTTGAACGTATATCAAATATTGAGGTGCAATGCAATATTTGTCAACAAATATATAAGAATAAAAGAGGAGGCAAGCAAGAGGGTACTGACACGTTAATGAGATATATAAGTGATAATTACGATAGAGAGTTAAAAATTACAAAAGGTGGTGCGGATGTTGGTGGGCCAACACAAACTAGAATGGACCCAGCAACCGGACAGGTAATGAAGAAGTATAATAAATTGAGGGATCGGGAAGAAATAGCTAAAATGGTAGCTGTAGGTTGTTTTCCTTTTAGTTTTCCTTCTTCTGATGCCTTTATTCATTATACTCAAGCAATTTATAATTCTATGTTTAATGGTATTCCTAGAAGTACTTGTCGGGCCGATATTTTTAGACTTTATTTGCAATATTGTTTTTATTTATCAACATTGTTAAAAAATATTCAATGTATAATATCCCTAACTTCTGATCTTGGTCGTGATGTAAATAAAAATGATTATTTAACCATTACTTGTCACTGGATAAATAGTAATTTTGTAATGCAAAAACATATTCTTGTTTTTTTATATGATGAAGATCATAAACATACTGGAGATTTTATTGCTGGTTCGATTGCTAAAGTTGCTGAATTTTATGGTATCAAAAATAAAATATTATGTATTGCTTTTGATAATGTTTCTAACAACAAGACTGCTATTAAAAATTTAAAATCTAAGTAATCTCCGTCGCTACCTGAAATTTTTCATGTTAAGTGTGCTTGTCATATGTATAATTTAATTGTAAGAGACGGTCTTGAGTTTTATATCGAAAAATTACGGCTTGCCATTGGTTTAATTCAAGAAAATAATCAAAAATCAAGAATTAGGGACTTTAAACTTAAATGTGAACAAAATAGACTTGCAACAATATTGATGCCTGAAGAATGTGATACTAGATGGAATGCTACGTATAATTTTTTAAAAACTTGTTATAAATATAGAGTTCCTATTACACTATTTTTTAACCAACATTGTGGTTCTTTTGCTAATTCTGCTGATTGCATGCTACATGATTCTGATTAGGCTGTAATTAATGATCTTTTTAAGTCTTTGCAAAAATTTTATATAGCTACGATTGAATTTTTCGATGCTTATTATCCTACTGTTTGTAATATTTTGGCATATATAGCCGATATTTCTTCTTTGCTCAAAGAATATAAAAATAAAGAAGGTTATAAAGAAGCTGTTGGTGCCATGTTTGCTAAATTTAAAAAATATTTTTTTTCGATTCCCCCTATTTACTTGGTTGGTGCTATACTAAATCCGTGTATGAAATATACTACTATGTGCCACTTTAGTACTCTTATTTATTCTAACTTAGAGATAAATACTAACATTGCTTTTGAATAAGTAAACCTGATTTGTGGACGGATATGGGTGATGAAAACGCTTACATAGATAAATGATACAACCACTATGTTGATTTAGTTGATTTAGCTGTACCAACAAATATCACTCCAATTGTCGCTCTTCATCCTCCCAAGGAGCCATCATCTACTAAAAGACTGACACATAGTGGTTTTTCTAATTTTTTTTATGATTTACTTTGTTGGAACAGTGTTGAAGAGGGAGCTTACACATCAACTTATCGGGAAGATCTTAAGTATTATCTTCGGTCGCCGCTAGAGGATCGCAGACGATGGATCAACACATTGGATTGGTGGAGGAGTAATGAAACACAATATCCTGTGCTTTCAAGATTATCTAGAGATATCCTGAATGTTCTAATGGCAACCGTTGCATCGGAGAGCGCTTTTAGTCAGGGACGACAACAGCTTAGAGACAACCGACATTCATTGGGAAGCAATGCAATGAATATTCTAGTTTGCCTTAGAGATTGGATTAGAGCCGAACGAAGAAATCAAGGAATGAAAGAGGAGCCGAACGACGAGCAGAGACTAAAAGAAATTATGACTTCACGGGAGAACTCAGCAGAATCAAGTCCAATTCATGGTTTTACCCCCGTTGACTTTGACTATCTTATGCTAGTTTCCGTTAATATTAACATGAATGAGTTGGAAAAAATGATGCAAAATTTGTAGATTTTTCATCCATGTAAATTATAAATTTTGGATCATTTTGTAATCAATAAAATTCAATATTCATTCACTTCTTAATCCTTACTTTGTAATTTATTCCATTTAATGATTTAAATTAAATTTTTAGTTTAAATTAAATACTTAGTTTTAATATATTACTAATTTACTATAAAGTACTATTAATTTATTATATTAAGTAGCATATGTTTTATTTAAAGAAGTACATATATTTTATATGTGTACGTATATATTGAATGGTACTTATATATATGTGTATATCTTCTATAGACGTATATATTTAATGTATACCTGTGTATATTTTTTATAATTAGTATATAACTATATATTTAGTGTGTGTATATATTGTAGTTTATTTTATTTAAAGTAGTATGTACATATTGAATGGTACGTACATATGTGTGTATATCTTCTATAGACGTATATATTTAACGTATGCATGAGTATATGTTTTATAAATTAGTGTGTAACTATATATATAGTGTGTGTTTATATTGTAGTATATATACTATAGTATATTTTATTTAAAGTAGTACGTATATATTGAATAGTACATATATATGTGTGTATATCTTCTATAGATGTAACGACCCGAAATCGCCTCCCGGGAAGTCACACGGTGCTTGAGGCTACAAGTAGCCCCAAGCTAAACCTTTGAGCCTGTTTCTACTAATAACACTCATTTCAAGATGAAATAATTCAAACACTAGCATAGTCATATCATATGAAAGGAAATACGGAGAAAATGCTTGATCCAAACGACCAAGCAATACCGGAAACCTCAACACAACCACAATCTGATAACTAGTCTGACAAAGCCTCTACTAATCCATGAACTAGAGAGCCATTGGACAGGTCCCCAACTGACTTGATATGAACTAAAAGTTAAAACATAGTCCCTCAAATACAGAAATGTCTGAATATAGGTCCTCGAACCATGAGGACTCACCACTGTAGGAATGTAGAGAAAGGTACTCAAAAGTCACTGACGAGGCTGGGACTGAGCACCTGAACCTATATTATAAGACAATGTAGCACATAGACGTATATGTGGATCAGCACGTGCATACATTTATATAAAACAACATAATATTATTTAATCAAAGCATGCATGTAATAAGTAATGACTCACATGACTTGAATAGGTATAAAATGGGAAGCTCATGAATCATGTAAAATGGAACATGTAACACAATCTTGTGAGTCATTATACTTTTAGTTTTGAAATTTGTAGTCTTCTCTTATTCTCATTACTCAAGGCTAAAGAAAACTTTAAGCAATACTTTCAACTCATGCATATGTCTCGTGGAGAGTAAAATTTCTTCAATGCTCAAGAACTCATAACTCTTTTGAACTCAAATACTTGGAATTCGAAATCATATAACTTTGGAACATACTTGAAGGCATTTCATTAATGTTAGGAAAATATCTCATTTCAAGCTTTAGGGAAAAATACTCATATCAAGGGAAAGTATTTTAGTTTTAAAGGAAAATATCTTATCTCAATGGAAAATACTTTAGTTTAGGAAGGTAACTGATCTCGAAGTTTAAATGTCAAGGGAAGTTCTCTTAACCGACATAAACCATGCGAGCGACATGGAGTCTAATGATTTGTCCTCCTAAGGAAGAGACCTCACGTTGGGGAGAGGCAGCATACTCTTGCTAAGGAGTATAACCTAGGTCCAGTGATCACCAAACAAACTCGGCCTTGGGCCCAATATCAACTCGGCCTTAGGCCCAATAACAATTATAAACTCGGCCTCAGGCCCAGCCTACGGTGGCACATAGTTTTGGGGTAAGAAACCGTAGTAACTTACCCGCTCGGTGCTAAATACTACTCCCTTTAGCTTATCTCGCTCATCTCATGAAAATACATTTTAGAATAATCTCATGGTTCAATAAGAACCCAATAACCAAATCTATACTCTCATGTAGTAGAGTGGATTTTAAAACTCAATGACCGTTAGGTCAAAACATTTCTCAATAATCTCAGAATACTCAAATCATGGGTGCTTATAGCACAATAGT
The DNA here is from genome assembly GCF_002878395.1 of Capsicum annuum. Taxonomy (NCBI): domain Eukaryota; kingdom Viridiplantae; phylum Streptophyta; class Magnoliopsida; order Solanales; family Solanaceae; genus Capsicum; species Capsicum annuum. The sequence continues at coordinate 42,683,936 of NC_061114.1, forward strand.
TCATAAAATCTCAAGTCTCAAGTAGGGCTTAATAACCCATAGTTCAATCCCAAGTTAAAACTCATCAAAAGCATAATGGATAGCATATAGATTCATAACTCATGTAGAAATTTGAAAATTTCAGCAATTTATCTCAAAATCTCAACATGCTCACATACTTCAATGTGTCAAACATTTCAACTATTAACTTCTCAAGGATTAAAATCATGGGGTACAGACACAACTGCAATTTCTCAATAAAATATGTCAAAAAAATGCCATTAGAATCTCAATTCAAGGAAAACATCAAAAGCTTGCAACCAATAACAATGGGTGAAAACCCCCAATTCAATTTCATGTAAAATCTCATAAATTGCAGAGAATTGTAGTTTAAATAAGCCTTTGGGCACAAGGGTGAAAGGATTACCCCTGTTCAAAGCCCCACATACCTTGAATTAGAAGCTTTGGATGAACTCTCGCTTTTGGAACTCTATTTATACTCTTGAATGAGGTTTCTTGAAGCCTTTGACTTGGGAACCTTTAATCTTGACTCAATTTAGAAAAGATATGGTAGATTCTTGAGATTCTTGGAAGAGGTTTTGGATACTTAGGGTTTTTGTTGAGAGAAAACTTGAGAGAGACTTCATAGAATGCTTGTAAGTGACCTTGATTTGGTGTTTTCACGGTTTAAGAGGCTTGGAAAAAGTCCAAAATGCCCTTTTTAACTTCTGTATGAAGCTGGAAAAATTGAACTGGGAACCCGATTTCATGGGCCACCGCGACGCGCCACTATCGCGGTGGCTCATTGGAAATTGAAAAATAGGAAATTAGTAGTCACTGCGATGCGGAGCCATCACGTTGTCCCACTAGTTGAGACCTAAAACTTTAGCGTGAAGCGTCACAATCGTGCCAGGCCACTGGAAATTATCTATTAGGAAATTTGGGTCCTCCACGATGCGCCACTATTGCAGAGTTCCACTGGAAATTGACAATTGTCAAATAGACCCTCTCTGTGAAACGCCAAGCACCAAAATGACGCTGTTTTATGACTAGAACTTAAATTAGCCATAACTTCTTACCCGGGTATTGGATTTGGGCGAATCTTATATCGACGGAAAGCTTATCGAATTTCCCATGTGATAAAAAAGTCAAAATTGGGGAAATTCTATATTTTTAACATGATACTAACTTAGGAAGTCATTTCTCCATCTTTTAGTCCCGAAATCATGCCTCACTTGACACGCCCTAAGGTTTATTCTATGAGAGAATTTTGCAGGGTCTTACAATATCTCCCCCTTTGAAACATTCATCCTTGAATGTCGCTGGTTGGACTAGGAACACAGGAAAAATAGAGTACACATAGCTGAATCTCTCTAAACTCTTGAATACCTCAGAAATTGCAAGAACTCATGCAAGAATAGATACATAGCTACACTATAGATTCAAAGGGCTAAGTTAAAGAAGAATAATACCTTCGGCTTGATCTGAACTCGCGAAGAAGAGGTGTGGGTACTTGGCTCGTATATATGCTTTTGCCTCCCAAGTAGCACCCTCAACAAACTGGTTCCGCCATAAAACCTTAACTAAGGGAACTTCATTGTTCCTTAGTCTACGAATCTAAAAATCTAGGATCCCAACAGGAATCTCATCGAAGGAAATACTGTTCTGAATATCAGCACTCTTTGAGAGATCCACTACGGTGCAATTACCAATATGGTTCCTAAGCATGGAGACATAAAAAATAGGATGAACAACTGAAAACTCTACGGGTAACTCAACCTCATAGGCCACCTTACCAACACGGCTCAAAACTCTATACGGGCCAACATAACGGGGACTAAGCTTTCCCTTTTTACAAAACCTCTTCACCCCTTTCATGGGTGAAATCTTCAAGTACACCAAATCACCCACTTCAAACTTAAGATCTATTCTCCTCACATCGGCATATGACTTTTGACGACTCTGAGCTATCTTTAACCTCTCTCTAATCAACTTACCTTTCTCCATAGCTTCAAACACTGCATCAGGCTCAAACGCGGCAGCTTCACCCACTTCAAACCACCCTATGGGTGACCTACATATCCTATCATACAAGGCCTCAAATAGTTCCATCCCAATGCTAGCATAGTAACTATTGTTATAGGCAAACTCTATCAATGGCAAATGTTCATCCCAACTACCTTTGAAATCAAGAGCACATGCCCTCAACATATCTTTCAGGGTCTGAATAGTCCTCTCAACCTGACCATCTGTCTGCGGATGAAAAGCGAAACTCAAAAGAACTGGGGTACCAAGACCCTACTGAAACGCCCTCCAAAAATGAGAAGTAAATTGAGTGCCTCTATCCGAACTGATGGACGAGGGAACTCCATGCAGCCTGACAATCTCCTGGATATACAATCTAGCATAATCCTCAGATGTACAAGATGTGAGCACAGGCAAAAAATGTGTGGACTCAGTCTGCCTATCCACAACAACCCAAATAGAATCATGATGACGACACAATAGAGGCAACTCGGTCGCGAAGTCCATATTCACCACCTCCCACTTTCAAGTGGGTATACCAAACTCTTGTATCACACCATCAGGTCTTTGGTACTGTACCTTAACCTGTTGGCATATTGCACACTTTGCTACAAACTCGGCTATATCCTTCTTCATACCATTCCACCAATAGATTTCTCACAAGTCGCGGTACATCTTGGTGGTACCGGGATGAATAGAATACCGCGCGCTATGCGTTTCAGCCATAATCCTCTACCTCAGATCATCAACACATGGAACACACAATCTACCTGACACTCTCAACACTCCATCTCCCCCTTGGGAGAAAACCTCTACCTTTTGGTCCTGAACTTACTCCTTCAGTCAGACCAAACTAGGATCCTTGTCTTGCTTCTTCTTCACTTCCTAAACTAAAGAGGATTCGGAACTACTTTGCACCAACGTACTCCCCTCGGCTGAATCAAGTAACCTTACACCCATTCTAGCCAAACAATGCACATCACGAGCTAACTCTTTCTTCCCTTTCTCTACATGAGCAACATTACCCATAGACAATCTGCTAAGGGCATCCGCCACTATGTTGGCCTTGCCCGGGTGATACACCATACTCATATCATAGTCTTTTAACAACTCCAACCACCTCCGCTGCCTAAGATTTAACTCCCTCTAAGTAAACACATACTTCAGGCTCTTATGATCAGTAAACACATCAACATGAACACCATAAAGATAGTTTCTCTAGATTTTCAAAGCAAAGACCACAACAACTAACTCAAAATCATAGGTTGGGTAATTCTTCTCATGCGTCTTTAACTGCCTAGAGGCATAGGCTATAACCTTACCTTTTTGCATAAATACACAACCTAAACCAATTCTAGAGGCTTCATAATACACCACAAAACCATCTGTACCATCAAGCAAAGTCAACACAGGGGCTGAAGTAAGTCGAGTCTTCAACTCCTGAAAACTCTTCTCACTGGAATCTAACCACTAGAACTTAACTTACTTTTGGGTCAACCGGGTCATGGGAGACGCAATAGAAGAGAAACCTTTAACAAAACTGCGGTAGTAGCCCGCTAGACCCAAGAAACTTCTAATTCCAGATGGAGAGATAGGTCTAGGCCAATTTCTTACAGCTTCTATCTTTTGGGGGTCAAATCTAATACCTTCGGTTGAAATAATATGACCCAGAAAGGCTATAGACCTTAGCCAAAATTCACACTTACTGAATTTAGCAAACAACTGCTGATGTCTAAGAGTTTGCAAGACAACTCTAAGGTGATTCACATGGTTATTCTCATTATGGGAGTATACAAGGATGTCATCTATAAAGACAATGACAAACATATCAAGATATAGCTTGAATACTTGATTCATGAGGTCCATGAAGGCGGCTGGGGCATTGGTTAGCCCGAAGGACATGACTAGAAACCCAAAGTAACCATAGCGGGTTTAGAAGGCTGTTTTTGGAATATCACATTCCCTCACTTTAAGTTGATGATAGCCGGATCTAAGGTCTATCTTGGAGAAATAACTTGTACCTTGAAACTGATCAAACAGGTCATCAATTTTTGAAAGAGGGTACTTATTTTTTACTGTGACCTTGTTAAGCTGATGATAGTCAATGCAGATACACAAAGAACTGTCTTTCTTTTGTACGAATAAGACAGGCGCGCCCCAAAGACATATATTGGGCCTTATGAAACCTTTGTCTAAAAGATCTTTGAGTTGATCTTTCAACTCAGCAGGTGCCATATGGTATGGTGGAATAGAAATAGGCCGAGTATCGGGAAGGAGGTCAATCCCAAATTCTATTTCTTAATCGGGAGGTACCCCTATGAGATCTTCCAGAAAAATATCTGGAAACTCATTAACAATATTGACTGACTAAATAGTTGGAGCCTCGAACTTAGTGTCTTTGACTCTAACTAAGTGATAGATGCAACCTTTGGATATTAGCTTTTTGGCTTTGAAATAGGAGATAAAATGACTCTTGGGAGATACTAAACTCCCAGACCACTCAAAAGCTGGTTCATCAGGAAACTGAAACTTGACCACATGGGTACGATAGTCTATAGATGCATAACAAGAATGACGTCAATCCATACCCAAAATAAGGTCAAAATCCAACATGTACAATTTTATCAAATCAGCAAGTATGACTCTATGAAGAACAGTAACAGGACAATCTCTATACACTTGTTTAGCAACACCTGACTCGTTGGTGTAGAAACTAGGAAAGACTCAGGAATCTTTTCGTAACCCATTTTGAAATTCATAGCTACAAGTGGGGTCACATAAGAGAGACTTGACCTGGGGTCTGACAATACATAGACATCAAAGAAAAAGAGATGGAGCATACCGATAATAATTTGGGAGAGTCCTACTCCTGACGGGATGGAAAGGCATAAAACCTATTCTGGAACTGAACGCCAACAGTACTAGATGAAGCGCCCTGAGCAGAGGCGAGATAGGGTACAAGATCTGGTGTACTAGTAATCTGTACCAGGGTCGGACATCTCTGTTCCCCTATCTAGCATGAGGACAATCTCTAAGTCTGTGGCCCTGCTTACAACAACCAAAACAACCCATCAGATCAACAAAATACTCCTCGAGATGACTCCTACCATACTTAGCACAAGGAGGATAGCGGGGCCTGTTACCAATACTGTTCTGTGACCTAGACATAAAAGATCTACTCCCTTGCTCCTACTTGCTTCTAGGCACGAGAGCACTAGCTGATGAAGGTACTGGCATAGACGGATGCCTCTAAAACTGAGGGCAATTCCCTCCATGGAACCTAGGTTGGCTAAACTCATGCTGCTCAGATCTAGCCCTCTTGTTACCCCTCACTTGATCTCTCTCCCTAATCTTATCTGCCTCTATCTTCTGGGTATGCATCATCAACCTAGCCAGATCTATATCCCGATGCAGCATCACAGTTTTATACTCCTTTAATACCAACCCAAAAACATCAATCACGAACTTGCTCATACTAGCCCGAGTGTCAAAAATCAAATCTGGAGCATACTTAGCCAACTGGTTAAACTTCAAGCAGTACTCCTTAACAGTCATAGAACCCTGACTCAAGTTCATAAACTCTTTAATATTTGACTCTCTCATCTCAAGAGGAAAGAACTTGTCCAACAATGCATCTTGGAACACCTGCCAAGTCATAGGAGCAATAGCCTCACCTCTACCCTTCCTTCATGATACAACCCAGTCATATGCTATGTCTTTCAACCTGTAAGATGCCAACTCAATACTTTCTTCCTCAAAAACATGCATCACCTACGTGATCTTTATCACCTCCTCCATGTACAACTATGGGTCCTCACCTGCCTTGGACCCACAAAATTCTGGCGGATTCATCCGCATGAAATCATGAATCCTAGCTGCAGTTACATCACCTCCCTGATTAGGAATTATGGCCTGGTTATTGGCCCGAACATTGGTGGTGACTGCTTGGGCTAATGCCTGAAAGGCTACCTAAAACTCGGTATAAGACAGTCTCATTCAAAGAATCAACAGATGGGGGTTGCTCATCATCGTTCCTGCGGGCATTATCTCTTCAAAGAGGTTTTTTCTAAAAAAGAAGAGCATGAATTATTAGATAAGAGGGACAACTGTAGTCATGATAGAATCCAAAAGAAAGAAATAACTTTTTTCTAAAACGTCTTATAGCCTCTTGCTCATAGATGTGGCAAACTACCCATCAATGATCAAGACTCTACTCAACGCGGCTTGTCAGACTCCCTAGGACTCTTTTAAAATCTTAGGCTCTGATACTAAGTTTGTAACGGCCTAAAATTGCCTCCCGGGATGTCACACGGTGCTTGAGGCTATAAGTAGCCCCAAGCTAACCCTTTGAACCTGTTTCTACTAATAACACTCATTTCAAGATAAAATAATTCAAAAACTAGCATAGTCATATCATATGAAAGGAAATACGGAGAAAATGCTTAGTCTAAACGACCAAGAAATACCGGAAATCTCAACACACCTACAATCTACTAACTAGTTTGATAAAACCTCTACTAATCCATGAACTAGAGAGCCATTGGGACAGGTCCCCAACTTACTCGAAATGAAGTGAAAGTAAAAACATAGTCTCTCAAATGCAAAATGTCTGAAGATAGGTCCTCGAACCAGGAAGACTCACCACTATAGGAATATAGACAGAGGTACTCAAAAGTCACTAACGAGGCTGGAACTGAGCACCTGAACCTACATTATAAGACAATGTAGCACATAGATGTATATGTGGATCAGCACTTGGGAATGTACTGAGTATGTATGGGTCCATGCATTTATATAAAACAACATCAATACTCTTTAGTCAAATCATGCATGTAATAAGTAATGACTCACATGGCTTGAATAAGTAAAAAATACGAAGCTCATGAATCATGTAAAATGGAACATGTAACACAATCTTGTGAGTCATTATACTTTTAGGTTTGAAATTTGTACACTTCTCTTATTCTCATTACTCAAGGATAAAGGAAACTTTAAGCAATATTTTAAACTCATGCATATGTCTCATGGAGAGTAAAACTTCTTCAATGTTCAAGAACTCATAACTCTTTTGAACTCAAATACTTAGAATTCGAAATCATATAACTTTGGAACATATTTGAAGGCATTTCATTCACGTTAGAAAAATATCTCATTTTAAGCTTTAGGGAAAAATACTCATATCAAGGGAAAGTATTTTAGTTTTAAAGAAAAATATCTTATCTCAATGGAAAATACTTTAGTTTAGGGAGGTAACTGATCTCGAAGTTTAAATGTCAAGGGAGGTTCTCTTAACCGACATAAACCATGCGAGCTACATGGAGTCCAATGTTTTGTCCTCCTAAGGAAGAGACCTCACATTGGGAAGAGGCGTCATACTCTTGCCAGGGAGGATAACCTAGGTCCAGTGATCACTAAACAAACTCGGCCTCGAGCCCAATATTAACTTGGTTTTAAGCCCAATATCAATTATAAACTCGGCCTCAGGCCCAACCTACGGTGGAACATAGTTTTGGGGTAAGAAACCATAATAACTTACCCACTCGGTGCTAAATACTACTCCCTTTAGTTTATATCGCGCATCTCATGAAAATTCACTTTAGAATAATATCATGGTTCAATAAGAACTCAATAATCAAATCTTTAATCTTATGTAGTAGAGTGGATTTCAAAACTTAATGACCATTAGGTCAAAACATTTCTCAATCATCTCAGAATATTCAAATCATGGGTGCTTATAGCACAATAGTTCATAAAATCTCAAGTCTCAAGTAGGGCTTAATAACCCATAGTTCAATCCCAAGTTAAAACTCATCAAAACATAATAGATAGCATATAGATTCATAACTTATGTAGAAATCTGGAAATTTTAGCAATTTATCGCAAAATCTCAACATACTCACATACTTCAATGTTTCAAACATTTCAACTATTAACTTCTCAAGGATTAAAATCATAGCGTATAGACCCAGCTGCAATGTCTCAAGAAAATATGTAAAAATCATGCCATTAGACTCTTAATTCAAGGAAAACATCAAAAGCTTGCAACCAATAACAATGGGTGAAAAACCCCAATTCAATTTCATGTAAAATCTCATAAAGTGCAGAGAATTGTAGTTTAAATAAGCCCTTGGGCACAAGGGTGAAAGGATTACCCCTGTTCAAAGCCCCACATACCTTGAATTAGAAGCTCTGGATAACTCTCACTTTTGGAACTCTATTCATACTCTTGAATAAGGTTTCTTGAAGCCTTTGACTTGGGAACCTTGAATCTTGACTCAATTTAGAAAATCTATGGTAGATTCTTGAGATTCTTGGAAGAGGTTTTGGATACTTAGGGTTTTTGTTGAGAGAAAACTTGAGAGAGACTTCATAGAATGCTTGTAAGTGACCTTGATTTGGTGTTTTCACGGTTTAAGAGGCTTGGAAAAAGTCCAAAATGCCTTTTTTTAACTTCTGTGCGAAGCTGAAAAATTAAACTGGGAACCCGATTCATGGGCCACCGCGACGTGCCACTATCGCGGTGGCTCACTAGAAATTGAAAAATAGGAAATTAGTAGTCACCGTGATGCAGAGCTATCGCGTTGTCCCACTAGTTGAAGATCGTGCCAGGCCACTGGAAATTGTCTATTAGGAAATTTGGGTCCTCCGCGATGCGCCACTATTGCAGAGTTACACTGGAAATGAAAATTGTCAAATAGACCCTCTCTGTGAAACGCCAAGCACCAAAATGACGCTGTTTTACGACTAGAACTTAAATTAGCCATAACTTCTTACACGGGTATCGGATTTGGGCGAATCTTATATCGGCGGAAAGCTTATCGAATTTTCCATGTGATAAAAAAGTCAAAATTGGGGAAATTATATATTTTTAACACGATACTAACTTACGAAGTCACTTCTCCATCTTTTAGTGCCGAAATCACGCCTCACTTGACACGCCCTAAGGTTTATTCTATGAGAGAATTTCGCGGGGTCTTACAATAGACATATATATTTAACGTATAAAGGTGTATATGTTTTATAAATTAGTATATAACGATATATTTAGTGTGTGTATATATTGTAGTATATATATTGTAGTATATTTTATTTAAAGTAGTACGTATATATTGAATGGTACGTATATATGTGTGTATATCTTCTATTGACGTATATATTTAACGTAAACATGTGTATATATTTTATAAATTAGTATATAACTATATATATAGTTTGTGTATATATATATTTTAGTATATGTTTTATCTGTAGTAGTATATATATTTAACTAACGTATAGTCGTATACATGATTACATGTGTAATTGTGTATATATTTTTTAAATTCTAATGTAGTATATACTATATATATATATATAGTGTATATATATTGTTTAAAATATTTAAAATGTATATAGGTGGGTGTATATAGTGTATATTGAAGAAAAAACTTTTTTTTTTGTTTTTGACCGGTTTTGATCGGATTTTTAACCGGTTCTAATCGGATTTATGTGGGTTCAACCGGGTTGGGTTAAGTGGGCCGGGTTAGGGTTGTTTTGAAATTTTTTACTGTTGGGCCCAAAACTGAACCGGCCCATTTAATCAGACCCAAAATCGTGCTGGCCCGTTTAACAGGCCCAGATTCGGACCGACCCACAACTTGATTAAATTTCATGGGCCGATTCCGGGTTGATCTGGCCCGGCCCACCTAACACTCTTAGTTATATCTTACTAATATGTTTAATATGTCTGCACATATTAATCAATGTTACAAAACTGATGTTACAGTGTCTTATAAAAATTAACAAATAGATCAAAGATTTCAAAAAACACATAAAGATTAAAGAGCTAAACCTAACTTCTACCCCACTTTTTTTTGTTCAGGCTACTAAATTATTGGAAGAGATTTGTTTGTAGGAATTTAAGCTTGCAAAATGCTTTTTCAGTTACTAAAGAGTAAAACTCAATTGGATTTTGACACAAGTGCTAAGCAAGTCTATCACTACTAGAAAATATAGGAAAAACGACCATAAAAACCGACCACATGTGATCTCTTTTCATATTTTTGTGACCACAAGACGTGGTCGAAAAAAGAGTGGTAGCTTTCTTAAAACCAACCACATGTGGTCAATTTTTTTTAAATATATATATATATAATTTAATATTATTTTCTTAAAAGAATATCCGTTTTTTATGTTTAAACGAAAGCGACCACCAGTGGTCGCTTTTACAAATTTAATAAAAATAATTTTCTTAAAAAAAGAAACCACAAGTGGTCGCTTTTGTGTTTGAATTAATCAATTTATTTTTATATACAAAAGCAACCACATGTGGTTGCTTTTGTAAATTAATTAATTAATTTAATTATTTTTAATTAATTATAGTAAAGCAACCACATGTGGTCGCTTTTTTGGAATTTTTTTATAAAAGTGACCACTTGTGGTCGTTTTCTTTCTAAAATTTTCTAGAATAGCAACTGCATGTGGTCGCATTTTTTAAAATTTTCCATAAAAACGACCACATGTGGTCGGTTTTTTGAAAATTTTCCAGAAAAGCGACCACATGTGCTCAGTTTTTCTGGTAATTTTGTAAAAAAAAATAACAGCATATATCTATGCTACATTTCATCAAACCTGCTATACAATACAGCCCACTAATCAATATTTAATATACAATCAACCACCATAAGAATCCAAACATTAAAAATTAAATTATTAACAAAATTTATCAAGGTTCCAAATCCAAACTACAAAATATACAAAAGACTAAAAACTACAACTCTCATCCGCATCCTCATTCTCAGCCTCACCCATAGGATCTGATTCCTTCCAATTCACATTTCAAATCATTACATCATTATTAAAACACCAGTGAAATAGTTACAGAACCATAGCAACTTTAGGCTCGCTCTAAAAACACGAGAAAGACAAGAATATTTCTAATACTACATAAAATATGGAAAAGTGACAACAGTAATCTTACTCAGACTATTACATATCAATCTTAAACAAGAAATATAAAGGTAAATAGTACAAAGCATAAAGACATCAATACATAACAAATACAACATACCCAAACTAATTCTCCTTTCCTTATGATTCTCCTCTAAACCATTCACCCTCTTCGAAAGTTTTCTTATCTTCTACCCACTCAGCCTCTTCTTCTACAATATTAACTTCTTTAAATATATTTTTCAGGTGGATCAAACTATCCACTAAATCAATGTTCACTAACTGGTGATCAATCTGCATTTTATTTTGATACGCAGTCTCCAACACATTCTCAACTTCCACCCATCCTATAGGCTTTGTTTTTATTACATTCCACCAATCAAACTTATCTCTGCACAATGGATAAGGATCATAGTATACTTGTTTAATATTTTGCACAAGAACAAAGGAATTGTAAATAGGATACGTCCTATTATGCTTAACTTTAATGATGTTATGCTCCTTAAGTACTCTTGTGTCTCTTGTGCTTGGATCAAACCACTTATATCGAAAGAGTACAACTTTTTTACTGGCAAACCAACATACTCCATTTCTAAGATCTCTTGTATGATGCCAAAGTAATTAGCATCATCGTCACCCTTAACCCAAACACCACTATTATTTATTTTTTTCTTGTTCTGGAGTATTCTTCGGTGAAAAATTTAAATCTATTTACTGTATAATTGGACATTATACGAGCTTTAACTGGTTCTAAAGAAATATCTTTCAATAATTGATCGTATGCGGCCACATTTGGTGAATGGTGTACCTAAAAATAATATATATATATATATATATATATATATATATATATATATATATATATATATATATATATATATATATATATATAATAGTTGAAGAATGTATAAATGTTTAAAATTTGTTGAAATATTAGTACACTTACAAATCTCATATGTAAACCATGTTGCAAAGGATGCATCACTTGATTTCGGTGGAATTGAGTCTTAAATGAACTGAAGATCCAACATATGAAACACAATTAATTTCCTTAATAAAATGAGTAAATAAATATGACATGTTAATATTTAATATCCTTACTTTAGAGACGGCTTAACTTCCGGGCAATTCAGCAAGACATATAAAAGTTTCTGATTTGTGCTCTATGGTAGTGAGCTGGCAAAATATGATCTTTTTTGCCTTACTACCAGCTTGATTGAAAATTGATATTGGTTACAAATGAGGCCCATTCTCATCGTCCTGATGTCAATTTAGTCTATTTCTTAAACAAGCAACTTGATCATCAAAGTAGTATGACCAAAATTGAGATGTTTCTCTAGCAAGATATGCCTCAACTATAGAGCCTTCCACCCTATATTTATTTTTAGGACCCCTTTTCAATTTTTCAATTATTTTGCATAATCTTAAGATTAGGTGTTTACTTTATAAAAATAGATATGTATGAATTTTAAGAATTATTTGATAAATTAAATATGTTGCAATTGCTTACCCCTACCTGAATATATCCACATAGTTTGAACTGGACCGCCTAGCCGATCTTCGTAGACAAGGTGAATGTGAAGATGTTCCATCACATCGAAGAACCCAGATGGAAAAATCTTCTCCAACTTGTTGGTGATAACAACAATATTAATTTCCATTCTAGCCAAATTTTCTTCTTTTAATGTGGTGGAATATAAGTCTTTAAAAAACAAACTAATCTCTGCTATTGATTTCCATATGTTTTCAAGCAAACCAATAAAAGCAATTGGATGTAATTGTTCCATAAAAACATGACAATCACAGCTTTTCATTCCATGTAAGATTCCTTGTGCCATATCAACCCTATTTCCCAAATTTAAGGCATATCTATTGGGCATCTTTAAACTTTGGACCCACTCACATATTTTTTGCTTTTGGTCCAACTTGAATGTATAACTGGCCTTGGGCTTAAGAACATTATCGTTGGGCCCCTCCTGCAAGTGTAATTCCCTACGCTTGCAATACTCTGGTAAATCAAGTCTTGCCTTAGGATTATCCTTTATCTTGCCAGTAACATCCATAACTGTGTTGAACAAGTTGTCAAAATAGTTCTTCTTAGTATGTATGACATCAATATTATATCTAAGTAAATTATCTGGCCAATATTCTAACTTCCAAAATATACTTTGCTTAGTCCAATTATGTGAAATGTCATATCCATCAAACCTATATATTGGTTCCTCGCTAACTTTTGGAAAATCCTGAACTATCTCCCAAATATCATGACTAGATAACCTTGGAAGTGGAACATCATGTTCAGTTCTATTCTTTCTAAATGCATTCTTGAGACTCCTAAACTCGTGATTATGTGGCAAGAAATAACAATGACAATCAAACCATAATTTTTTTCTGCCATGTCTCAATGTGAAAGATTTTGTATTTTTCATGCAGTATGGACAAACTAACTTTCCAGCTGTCATCCACCCAGACAACATTCCATAAGCTGAAAAATCATTAATAGTCCATATTAGATATGCACGCAGATTGAAATTCTGTTTAAGTGAAATATCCCAAGTTTCAACCCCTCATGCCATAAAATTTGTAGTTCATCAATCAAAGGTTGTAACTAGACATCTATTCTACTTTTTGGATTACATGGTCCAGGAACAACACAATTCAGAAATATATATGGACTAGTAGGAGAAAGATTATCGGGGTGATAAATGCAGCCCAACATGAATATAGCACAACACCAATAGAAAAAGGTTAGAAACTATCCGCACATAATCTCAATCGAATATTTCGTGGCTCAGCTGTAAAATCCGTATAAGTTGCATCAAAATACTTCCAAGCCTCTCCATTAGATAGATGACACATAACATCAGTGGACCTTCTATTTTCACTATGCCATCTCAAATGAGGAGTTGAGCTGTTTGAAACATACAACCTCTTCAACCTTTGTATTAGAGGTAAATAATTCATCGTCTTAATAGCAATTTTATTTCCATGACAACCACGCTTATAGCGAGGGTGTTGACAAAACTTCCAGGACTCTAGGTTAGTATCTTCCTTAAAGTATAACATGCAACTATTTTCACAACAATCAACTCTAACCGAGGAGAGACCTAATTTTGGCACCATTCTTATTGCCTTATAGAAAGAATTAGGAACCTATAAAGCAAGGTCAACTAACTCTTTAATAAGGTCTATCATTGAGTCTATTCCTCCTTCAGCAATATTCTAATCAAATTTAATACGTAATAATCTAACAACAACAGACAATCTAGAGTAGAACACTCATCAAACAAATGATGACTAGCAACATGCAATTGTACATAAAAATGGTGTACTTCTTTATTGGGAACATCTTCGATATTTTTCCTAAACTCACCCCTTGTTACATCCCAAAAGAATCATGCACCATTTCTGTCATCCTAGTATCTTGATAGTTATTATGCCCTGCAGACTTACTACTTTCACCAATAATAAAGTTATTATGCCCAACATCACCATGACTAGTACTCAATCTTAAAAAGTCCTCATGAAACCCTTTTCAATAAAGATGACCCTTCATAACTTCTGCTTTTAAAATGTTTTTACCATCACATTTAACAGAAGGACAACGAGTTGCCCAAAAAAGTGACCAATCATCAAGTGTCTTGGCATGTTTAATCAATCGATTGACACCTTCAAAAAATTCCACCCTAAGACCCATTCTATTATCATTATTTCATTGATATATCCAGCTATAATCAAGTTCCATCTACAGAATCAATCTCATTCAAGTAATTTGTTCAAGTTCACATTTCACATACCTACACTGAAATATTTCAAGTCACTAATTCACTTTAAAAGTTACCAAACTTAACTAAATTCAAATCAAAATTTCACCTTTCAAGTAACTACACCTAAACATTTTCAAGTCACTAATTTACTTCTCAAGTGACCTCACTTTACTAAATTCAAAACAAAGTTTACCTTTCAAGTAACTACACTTAAACATTTTCAAGTCACCAATTCACTTCTTAAGTGACTACACTTTACTAAATTCAAAGCAAAAGTTCACCTTTCAAGTACTTAAATTCAAAACACAATCACTAACTCATAATTCAAGTAACTACACTTAAACAAAATTTTCAAGTCACTAATTCACTTCTCAAGTTAACAAACTTAACTAAATTTAAAACGCAAGTTTACATTTCAAGTACCTACACTCCAACATTTTCAAGTCACTGCTTCACTTCTCAAGTGACCACACTTTAATAAATTTAAAATAAAAGTTCACATTTCACGTACCTACACTTAAACATTTCAAGTCACTAATTCACTTCACAAGTTACCAAACTTAACTAAATTCAAAACAAAAGTTCACCTTTCAAGTAACTGCACCTAAACATTTTCAAGTCACTAATTCCCTTCTCAAGTGATCACACTTTACTAAATTTAAAACAAAAGTTCACATTTCACGTACCTACACTTAAATATTTCAAGTCACTAATTCACTTCACAAGTTATCAAACTTAACTAAATTCAAAACAAAAGTTCATCTTTTAAGTAACTACACTTAAACATTTTCAAGTCACTAATTCACTTTAAAAGTAACCAAACTTAACTAAATTCAAAACAAAAGTTCACCTTTCTAGTAACTACACCTATACATTTTCAAGTCACTAATTCACTTCTAAAATGACCACACTTTACTAAATTCAATATAAAAGTTCACCTTTCAAGTAACTACACTTAAACATTTTCAAGACACTAATTCACTTCACAAGTTACCAAACTTAACTAAATTCAAAACCAAAGTTCACATTTCAAGTAACTACACTTAAATATTTTCAAGTCATTAATTCACTTCTCAGGTGACCACACTTTACCAAATTCAAAATAAAAGTTCACATTTTAAGTACCTACACCTACACATTTCAAGTCCCTAATTCACTTTACAAGTTACTAATTCACCTTTCAAGTACCTAGACTTACACATTTTCAAGTCACTAATTCACTCCTCAAGTGACCACACTTTACTCAATTTAAAACACAAGTTCACATTTCAAGTAACTGCACCTAAATGTTTCAAGTCACTAATTCACTTCACAAGTTACCAATCTTAACTAAATTTTAAACAAAATTTCACCTTTCAAGTAACTACACCTAAACATTTTAAGTCACTAATTCACTTCACTAGTTACCAAACTTAACTAAATTCAAAACAAAAGTTCACTTTTCAAGTAACTACAATTAAACATTTTCAAGTCACTCAGTCAATTCTAAAGTGACCACACTTTACTAAATTCAAAACAAAAGTTCACCTTTCATGTAACTACACTTAAACATTTTCAAGTCACTAACTTACTTTAAAAGTTACCAAACTTAACTAAATTCAAAACAAAAGTTCACCTTTCAAGTAACTACACTTAAATATTTTCAAGTCACTAAGTCAATTCTCAAGTGACCACACTTTACTAAATTCAAAACAAAAGTTCATCTTTCAAGTAACTACACTCAAACATTTTCAAGACACTAATTCACTTCACAAGTTACCAAACTTAGCTAAATTCAAAACCAAAGTTCATATTTCAAGTAATTATGCTTAAATATTTTCAAGTCATTAATTCAATTCTCAAGTGAGCACACTTTACCAAATTCAAAATAAAAGTTCAGATTTCAAGTACCTACACCTAAACATTTCAAGTTACTAATTCACTTTACAATTTACTAATTCAGCTTTCAAGTATATACATTTACACATTTTCAAGTCACTAATTCACTCCTCAAGTAACCAGACTTTAGTAAATTTAAAACACAAGTTCACATTTCAAGTACCTACACTTACACATTTTTAAGTCGCTAATTCACTCCTCAAGTGACCACACTTTAGTAAATTCAAAACACAACATCACCTTTCAAGTACCTACACTTTACTAAATTTAAAACAAAGGTTCACCTTTCATGTACCTACGCTTAAACATTTTAAGTCACTAATTCATTTCTCAAGTGACCACACTTTACTAAATTCAAAACAAAGATACACCTTTCACGTACCTACACGTAAACATTTCAAGTCACTAATTCACTTCTCAAGTAACCATGTACTTTACTAAATTTAAAACAAAAGTTCACATTTCAAGTACCTAAGTTCAAAACACAAGTCACTATTTATCATTCAAGTAACTACACCTACACATTTCAACTCACTAATTCACTTCAAAAGTTACCAAACTTAACTAAATTTGAAATAAAAGTTCACCTTTCAAGTACCTAAATTCAAAATGTAAGTCACTAATTCATAATTCAAGTAACTACACTTAGTCACTTTCAAGTAACTGATTCAGTTATAGTATAAGTCAAACAATTGAACGAGTGTAATAAAGCAAATAAGCAGAGGCATCGCATGTCCCTCTCACACCATATAATTATCACAAATTCTTATGGATTTCAAAGCTTTCTACAATGAACAATCCCACCTTAACATTACATTTAAAGAATTCATTATAAAAAAATAGAGAGAAATCAACTTACCTTTGCTTGATCTAAATTAATGAGAAAGAGACAAGCGATCACAGAAAAATAGCAAAGCAATCCCTTTTTTGAATTCAAATTCTGTCAAACAACAATATCAAATTACTTGCTACTTCACATCAAGGGGAATAAATTAGGATAGACCATGTTTAAATAGCTAAGAAGTAATTCAAAATCCCCAACAACACAACCTATATAGTCAAATTCTCTTTAAACTTACTACTACTTCACAACCCAATAAGTGCTTCATCACTATCTCTATATAGTCAAAAGTCAATATATCTTCACAAATCACAGCTGGAGACAGTCAATTCCTCACTACATTAAACCAAGATTTGATTTTTACAACTGAGAAATCAAGAAATGGACTTTATTTCTCAAGAAACTTCACAAATAAGCCCAAAATTTTGTGTTTTAATTCTTTACTAGTGAAAACAAGAACAAACTGACACACCCCACAAGGAAAAATTAGTTCTTTTCAGCATAAGAGATAAAATAAACTGTAATTTTCTTGAAATCACCATAAAAACTCAAAATCCCAGATACCCAAAAATTAAGCCAAAAATAATGCTACTGCAAAAATCAGCTAAAAATATACACGTTGTCATCGGTGAGACCTGCTGCTGTGAGTTACTGTGGTCCTTGAGATGAGGTGGTTGTTGTTGTCGCTGAGACGACAATATTGTTGTCATGGTTGAGACGACGATGTTGCTGTCGTGGCTGAGACAACGGTATTATTGCTATCGTCGGTGACTAAGGTTATTAACTTGTTGCCGTCGGTGATTGAGGTCACTGTCGTTGGTGACTGAAATTGGTGGCTGAGGTCCCTGTCGTCGATAGAAGATTGGGTCGATGGGAAATTGATTGAGGTTTCTGATTAGGGTAATTAGAAAGAAATTTTGGAATTGGGTCTGGTCGGGTCAATAATTGGGTATTATAAATTTATTGATAAAATTAATTATAAGTTCTTAATTTATTTTTTAAAAAAGTTACTATCAGAAAACGATCACTTGTGTTCGATTTTAATTAAAAAATTAATATCAAATAATTAATGCAATATATATAAAAATCAGATAATTAGTTATTTTATCATCATATTAACACGAGTAGTATATTTCCTTAATCGTATAATAATATCAATGCATTTTGTAAATTAGGATGAGTTTTTGGTTAATTAGCTTTTAAATATGATATTATATATATACCTCGTAATACAATGTGTTAATCAGATAAATTATCGACTAATTTTATATTATTACAACTTCAACAGTATACCCGGGTCAACATTGACACAATTAGTATATGTATTTCCTCAATAGTATGATATCAACATATTATTCAAAATACTTTGATATATAGATTTAGTTATCTAACTTTTGATTACTGCATATGTCACTGCATGAGATATACATATATTTGATTGTCTATCAACTTCTAAATATGTACTATATACATCACATACACGATTTTACTACCCCATAATAATATACAATGTATTTCACATATACTCAGATGAATTATCGGTTAGTTTATCTTGTGTTATTATACCTTCACTACATAAAATATATACACTCTATATATACCTATACATACACACATATATACACACTATCGACTATCAAGTTCTAAATACATACGATATACATCACATACGTACACGAGTATATTGCCACGTAATATAATGCGACGTATTTCATATACATACTTTGATGAGTTATTGATTAATTTGATTAGCTTACATTAATATAACTTCAATGTATACTATATTATTACTTCGACCGTTTCAAATCAAGGTATTCAATATGTTTGGATAAATTTTGTTAGTTTTTGACTACATCGTTCATAGATCGATCAGTACATCATATATATATCAACTCTTGAATACGTAGTATATACATTACATCCACAGGTATATTACCTCATAATACAACACATTCATTATATTCTGATGAATTATCGGTTATATATGTATGCCACATTATTATAACTCCAATAGTAGTATAATATCATTACCTCAACTGTATGATATAGACATATTCATTATACTAAGATTATATTTAATGTAATTTAACGTATATACAACGAAAAACATTTATTTTATAAATTGAAACATAAGTAAAAGATAAAGACTATGTTTAATGTAATTTATTTATTTTATTTGATATATTTTTCGTATAATTTTTTTTACAAAATCTAAGTTTAATTAATTTTTATTATTATTATATTGGTTATCGACTACGTGTGATCTGTGTAATTTTTAAAAATAATATATTTGATTTTACATATAATAACTAAAATATATTTTTTTAATCAAAAGTGACCACAAGTGGTTGTTTTGCAATTCTTTTTTAATAAAAAGTGATCACAAGTGATTTCTTTTTTAAAATATTTTCTTTTTCTGCTGTTTTAATTGAAAATCAACCACAAGTGGTCGGTTTCTTACATAATTTTATTTTTTATTTTTTTTTAAATTCCAAAAGCGACCACACAAAATATTTTTAATTTAATTTTGAAAATAAAACCGACCACAAGTGGTCATTTTTTAAAAATAGTTTTTAATTAAATTTTTTAAAATAAAAGCGACCATAAATGTTCGCTTTTTTAAAATTATTTTTTGATTCATTTTTTTAAAATAAAAAAGCGACCACAAATGGTCACTTTTTATTTTTTTACAAGAAATAATAATTAATATAAAAATTCTTGAAATGATTATTTTGAAATTTTAAAATATAAAAATGACCACATGTGGTCAATTTTTTTATATTTATTATTTTTAAAAAAAAAGGACCACATGTGATCGCTTTTATTATGACCACAAGCTGTGATCAATTTTTTGTGGTCATAAAAACTATTATTTTAATAGTGTATGTTGACATGATAGGAAAAATCTTTCAAGGCTCATAACATGATGAAACTTCATCTCTAAAAAAACTGTCACAAGGTATTCAACTTCTTAGAAAATCTCTTTTTGGTGTTTTCAATTTCTATGCCAACTATAAATATGTATTTATTGTCGTTTCCTTTTTGTGTATGGCATAACCATTTTCTATGTTTGATTGTATTAAATTTATAGAAATACATAATTACACCACTGATGTTGTCCGAGATTTTCAAAAAGACACTTAAACTTTCAATACAACCTATTATCCTACGATTCTTATTTAATCCCTTGTAAATACACCATTTTGACCATATTCTGCAGCAACCCTTAGGCACATGGTTTGCACTCTCTTTTTAAATAATAATTTAATTATTAAAAGGTTAAAAAGGTTGGGTTTAACCCAATAACCCAACCTAATTGTAATAAAATATCTGAATCAGTTGAAACGATTCATTTCTATTTCTCTTTCTCCCTTCTTTGATTTTTCTCTCCTATCTGTCGCGACTTAGACTTTAAGCTTACACTCGAAGGAGATCGAAGGTGTTTGGGAGAAAAATTTGTTAGGGGGAAAACGTATTAACCTAGAAGTGAGGATTTTACAGAGGGTTTTGTGTATTGTAGTTTTAATCTCTCTAATCATAGATTTTTCAAAGTTGTATTTTTTTGGGGAAAAATATTTTTTAGCTCATAATCTAGTAAAATTAATGCAAATATGAACATATTGACTTATGTATGTACAACGTTTATGTTTAATTTTATCGATTTGATGAATTCTTTGAAGTTGTGTTTTTTTTTGGGGGGGGGGGGGGGGGGAACATAATTTACTGAAATTGATGCAAATATGAACATATTGACTTATGTGTTTGTTGGATGTTTATTGATTTTTTGCATTTGTTGTTGTTACTGTTACAGTGTTGTAGTAACATGTAAAACTTAGAATTCTTTTTGGGTGTATGTAAAGTGGGGGTGGCTGGGGTGGGGTGGGGTGTTTTTTTCTTTGTTTACTAATTTCAATATGTTTGTGTGATTGAATTGTTGCTTTTTTAGGTATTTTTCAATGGCTTTTGTGCTTATAACTTTAAGATGGTATCATGAGGGTGAAATATAATTTGGTCCCCCACCTGAATATATTGGTGGGTCTGTGACTGAGTTTTTCGATAAAGATATTGATATGATGTCCTACTTTGAGTTAAGAGACTACATTAAATATCTAGGATATTCAACTTAATGTGATTTCTTTGTTAAATAGAATGGTTATTTGGTAGAAATTAAGTGTGATAAGGTTATTTTTGACATTGTCAACGTGTTAAAAAATGGGGATGAACTTGAGGTGTATGTTTCACATGGGGTGACTGAACCTAATCAGGCCCCACTTCAATTAGAGTATTTTCCCAATAGAACTGACAATGGGGTAGGTGGGGAACATTTGAACCCTATTAATGAGGGTGATGTTTCTAGCCCTAATTTTTAGCCTTCTACTCTAAAATTCCCTTCCAACCCTCTTAATAAGCCTCTCCCTTCTAATATACCTTCCAAGTCTTTTGACCCCACAGTAGATGAGGATCCAAGTGATGATGATTTAGAGGATGATTCAGATTCAGAAGGGAGTACTAGTCTGGACAGTGATGTTCATCAAGAATATATTGATATAAGGGCTAGTAAAAGAAATTTCAATAGGTCACAAAAAAGAAGTAGAGGTATAACAGCTGAACAGGTTAATGTTGGTGAAAAAGGTCCAGATATAGGGTATGATAAGTCAAATATTGGCACTAGGAATAGCCTAGTGGGTAAACTAGGAGGTGATGAACCTTACTACCCAAGTGATGAAGCTCCTAGCTTTGAATTGGATGATGAAGTAGGTTGGAGAGATAGTGAAGATGGTGATGAAGTAGTGCAATAACCTGTGAGAAGAAAGAACAATAAAAATAGAGTTGTTTTTTTATGAAACTTATGAAAAAATTATTTGGGAATTAGGGTTGTTTTTTCTAAGTGTAAAGGAGTTTAGGCTGGAAGTAACTAGATATGCAATTCAAGAAAAGATTCAAATTGAAAAGTATGTGAATGAGCCTTCTAGAGTTAGAGTGCGGTGCTGCAAAGACACTTGCCTTTGGTTGTTGTGTGCTAGCAAAGATAAGAGTAGTGGGGATTTTATTATTAAAAGATACAAACCTATTCATGTTTTTTTAGATCAACTTTTAACTATCTTTGCAACTCAAAGTTTCTGGAAAGTAAGTATAAAGACAGAATTACTCAACAACCAAACATTAGAGTTGTCCAGTTACAGGAGATTATTAGAAAAGAGTTGGATATCTATGTTGGTGCAACAACTGTGAGAAGAGCTAGGTATAAAGTGCTACAAGAGATTATGAGTGATCATATTGTAGAGTATGGTAGGATTTTTTATTACAGGAATGAGATTTTGAAGACTAATTCAGGTAGTACTTGTGCTGTCAAAGTTGGAGATGCTGATGAGACTGGACAGTTAATCTTTCAAGGTTTTTATGTGTGTTTTCATGCTTTAAAGAAAACATTCTTTAAAGGTGTTAGAAGGTTGATTGGTTTGGATGGTTGTTTCCTCAAAGGTGTGTGCAAAGGTCAAATGTTGGTGGCTGTTTGCAGAGATGGAAACAACCAAATGCTGCCTATTGCCTGCGCAGTTGTTGAGGTTGAGATCAATTTACATGGGGTTGATTTGTTGAACTACTGAAGAATGACCTTGGACTTGGAGAAAGTCATTAATTAAGCATCATATCTGATATGTAAAAGGTATTTGTATAATCATTATCTAATATACATTCTGTTAAGTACAAGGACAAGGACTAATCTCTTAAAACATAGGCTGGAGCTTCTACTGGTAGAGGAAGAGGGAGAGCAAGGGGCAGTGGTCCAAGTCATTTACCTGGAACATCTTACCAACAAGAGGTATATTTATTTATTTATTTATTACTATCAATTTTATAAGTATGTATACTAATATCTTAATAACCAGGCCACCACAAACATTGCAAGTGCTACTAAAGGAAGAGGTAGAGGAAAAAACAGTGTTTTAGGTGGTTCTAGTATTTCAAATATCTCAAGTGGTTGAGGAAGAGGAATGACTCAAGAGAGCCAAACCAGTTCTGCCAGTGGAAGAGGCAAAAGAAGGGGTGTGCCTCCTCAAAGGCAAAACCATGAGGACAATAGTGGAGGACATACAAGACCTTTTAAAAGGTCAAGGATGGTGGGGATTGGAATATACCAAGCTGAAGATGGATTTACCACTCTTAATGTAAGTACTTTATAGAATTTTTGTTTGTGCAGCCTGGAATTTCTGAAGATTGCCTTATAATTTATGTAATTTGTTTGTACAACTTGGAATGCCAAGTAGAAAAGTCATTAGCAATGGTGCAAGGAGCACAAAGAGGTCTGAAGTTGTGACTGGTGATATTGGCTACACACCAAGACAAGGATTCAAATGAAAAGGGAAGTCGGCCATTACCAATAACAAACTTGAAAAAATGAGGACTGAAAAGGTTATTCAAACGAGGTTTGCAACTGTTTCCAAAACTCAAGGCAAAAATATTTCAACTAAGAAGACTCATGTGCCATGGAAGTAGATCTTGCTGATATGATGTATATATTTTGATAGAGATTGTTGATATTGTCACAAATAATTACTTTTTATATGTTTTGTTGATGGTGATAGGCTTTTGTTCTTGTTTTGTAGCAATCAAACAATGTTTTGGGCAGTTTATTTTGTTAGTTACCTTTAGGTATTAAGGTATGTTTTGTTAGGTACCAAACAAAATAAGTTTTGTTGTTTAAATTGAAACAAGAGTATGAATGTGTTAAATGAAGTCCTCATTTTCTCTCATTATGGTTGCTTTGTTAGTCTATTCACTGCACTTTACGTTTTGATTGCTTACAAATGTTGTCACTATCATAATATATTGATACAAAATAGATTGCAAAGGTATTACACAATATATTGATACAAAATAGATTGCATCTTGTTAAGCAACTGCTATTCCGACAAGAGAAAAGACGAACACTTAGTGTTACACAACCAATCAAAAATTTCATCTTGTTAAGCAACTACTATTCCGACAAGAGAAAAGACGAACACTATTTTGTAGAACAAGAGAATGACTATGACAATTTTAATTGCACACAGCTACATTTATCATCCGTTCTCTTGATAATGCTAGTCCAAAATAGAAAAAAACACTACGATAATCATGAAAATGAGCTTCCAATTACAACATTTGCTCTTCTTCTCCTTCTCTACCATCCATTTGCCATTACTTTCATAAAATGCCAATGCTTCTTCCAACTCCTTGATTCTCTTCGCCAATCTTGGAATAACTGTCTTCGATCGAAAATCAGTCTTTTTGGATCTCTTCATCTAAAAAAGTTGTATGATTTCTCCTAAAAGGAGCATAAACAAATCAATTGAACAGAAACAAGAAAAAAAATAAGAAAACATGTATAGGACATACACGATAGCGTGGACAAGACCAAAATCTTCTAGCTGGGTTGTCCTCCGACCATGACGTTTGCATTGACAGTAAGTCTCCATGTTTGCATCACATTTTTACACGCAACATGGGATCGTTCTCGTCATTACAAATTCAATTCAAGATTGCATTTGACATTGTAAAATTATTTTCGGCAAATACCTAGACATAAGATTTAACATAATTTCAAAAAAATTAAAAAAATTAAGACGAAATTAAAGCTTTTAGGACTGAATTTCTTTACAAATTACAACATAAATGGAAACATCTTACCTTTTAAGGTTGATTTTGTTGAGAAAAGATTAGAAAAAGAGGCAAAACTTTTCTTTAAAATAGCTGTTAATGGCAACAGGAAGGAGGTTCGTGGTTTTAAAGAGGAGAAGAAGAAGAGAATTCCATTTTTTGGATATTTAATTAACACGTGGCAGAGTTTAATTGGGTAACTGAATCACATTTAATTATTCACGCGTCTGGCATACGTGACTACACGCATAGACAAAAAATAAGTCAAAATGGTGTAATTACAAGGAATTAAATAAGAATCGTGAGGTAATAGGTGGTATTGAAAGTTTAAGTATATTTTTAAAAGTCTCAGACAACATTAATGGTGTAATTATGTATTTTATCTTAAATTTACCTGAAATAAGTCTTTCTTTATTTAGTTATACCAATTTACCTTTGCCCCTTGATTGTAATTATTTTTGCTTGCCCGAGATTCTAGATAATAATTACTCTCTTCGTCCCATTTTACCTGTCCCAAATTTCCTAATCTGGGTGTCCTATTTTACTTGTCCTTTTCTACTTATCAAGACAAAGTCAAATTTTTTTTTCATATTTTACCCTTTGCATTAATTACTTTTTCTTTAAATTAAAATGTAAACATCATTTAATAGGGGTACTATGGTAAACTAACCATGTTATTTATTATTTTTCTTAATAACTGTGTCATCTTAATTTAGGACGAGTAAAATAGGACATGAATATCAAATACATGTATTTGATGTATTTGATTTAACTTTTTGAGCCCAACAAGATTGTTTTATGCGCATTGGCGTCCTAGTCAACAAAAATTCTAAAAAGCATGTTGTTTCTTGTTTTGTGAGGTCAAATGACACCATGAACTGTATGATTAAATAACACGATCTGAATAAAATATCTGCAAGTTTATGTCGAGAATTTGCTTGATGCTGTGAGGTAAGACTAATATATATGAGCGGAGCTAGGGGATCGCAAAAGGGTTCCTCAGAACTCTCTTCATCCGAAAATTATACTTTATATATAAGATCAAAATTATTTTTATATGTATATTAAATGTTGAAATTTTCTTGCTTTTTGTACGTTACTTCTTTACTAGTATAATACCCATGCAATATGCAGATGCTATTAAGTTATATTCATAACCTTTTGTTTTAACGCGTTAGATCATATTAAATTAACAGATATCTAACTGCCATTTTATTTTCCAATGCGATCTACCCAACAATAGCAAGAAAATTATAAAATCGAAGGAAATAAATTATATAAATACAATCATCAAATAGTATTTCATGAACTTCAAATATCATAAATAGTACTTCCCCTGTTTAAAAAGGAATGATCTACTTTTCTTTTTAGTTCGTTTAAAAAAGATTGATCCTTTTTTTTTTTTGGCAATACTTTAATTTCAACTTTTCACATGACATGTTTAAGACCACAAGATTAATGGACATTTTAATACATTTGACACAACTTTAATTTAAGATCACAAAATTTAAATTTTTTTTTTTTTTTTTTTTTTTTTTTATACTAAATCAAAGTAGGTAATTGTTTTTGAAACTGAGGAGTAATAAATTGATTGAAACCTTGTCAGCAAGGTTGAAGCAGCACCAATAGTACCACTTTTAAAAGCATTAGTACTTTTTCCCTTTTTGCTATTTCATTTCTTACTGAAAGAAAAAAAACATCAGATTTCTATGATATCATAGTTTTATACAATAGTAATTAAATAATTAGCAACTAAGTAAACATATCTGAAGTTTTATGAATGACGTCCTTTGCACACACTTAAAAGACTCCCTCCACATAAATTAGCAACCAACTTTTGAACAGTAGTAAATTAGGCATTTGTTTTTATTAGTTTAAGAATTCTAAATCAACTAAATTTGATTTTAAGAAGATTTTAAAAATCTAGCAATAAATATAAAATTATTATAATAAGAAAAAATTAAGAAGTACCGAATATTTAAACGTTTTAAGTACGTAATAATAAGGATGTAATTAATAATTTTGTAAAAATTTGACTTTAAAAATAAGAAAAAATTTTAAATATAGAAAAAATAAAGTCACATCAATTTATTATTAATGTAGTTAACTATACATATAAAATACTTAGTGTGTAGAATTTTTTTTTATATTTATTAATTGTTTTTGTGTAAATCAAATTTAGTTGTTCCATAAGTTTAGGGAATAGAAAAAAGTTAGTGCATTTATTAATATAATTTGGAGGAGATTTATTTAAGAAAATATGATAAAATTAAAACAAGGATATGTAAGTCTTTTCATAATAGTGGTCAAATTTGGATCAAAAAATTATGGCCATTTAGCATTTTCCTATTTTTTTTATTACTAAAAACAGATATTTCATAATATTTGTCATTTTAGAAAATCAAGAAATAATGAGTTGCTTGTTTCTATTTTTGTCATTCATCATAAATATGAAGAGATATTAAAATAGTGCAAAAAGAGAAGCATTAAATAAAGATGAGTAGTAACGACAACAACAAAAATAATATACCTAGCAAAATCCTACAAGTGAGGTTTGGATGAGGGGTAAAGTACACGCAGACCTTATCACTATCTCGATGAGGTAATGAGGTTGTTTTTGGAAGACCTTAGGCTCAACTATTGCAAACTCAAGTATAAAGAAGAGGAAAACCATAAAGAAAATGTGACAACTAAAAAGGAAACAATGTAAAATTTATCAAAAAAAAAAAATAATTAATCCCAAAATAATGTAATAATCGAAACACAATAAGCAACAATAATAATAGATATCTATGACTAAATACTAAGATAACATATTGTTAAACCTTCAACTTGATCGGGCAGTTCAGACTTGACTAGGGATTACATGATCAACCAAGTCAAGACCCAATGAATATGATCAAGGTTAGATTCGCTTAGGACTAATCCGTCGACATAGGACATGTCAGCAGGCATGACACGTGTTGGCAGAATATGACAAGACCTTGGCAGTGGACTAGGCGGCTTAGGGTCTGACAAGGCAGCGGCATGGACAAGTGAGCAGGGCCCTAGTGTGAAACTGACACAAGTGCTGCCAAGGATGTGCTGACACTGGTTTGTGCCTTGCATATGACAGTAGTTGGACAATTACAACTGCCTTGAACATCTAGCAGGCTTTGTTTGTTGTTCTAGTTTATGAGAAAACTCACTAAATTTACAAACTAAAATTTTATTATATATACAACAACAATAAACTTAGTGTATTTTCATACAGTGGAGTGTGGGGAGGGTAAAATGTACGCAATTCAACCACTACCTCCGGAGAGGTAGTCAGGCTGTTTCTAATAGACCCCCGGCTCAGGACAATTTTATTATATCTAATATTTTAAAATATTTTATTTAATCCTTAATTTCAAATAGATTAGATTTTAAGTTATATTCATTTTAATATTAACACTCGTTGTATAGTTTTTTTCTGTAATCGTTTAAATTATAACCAAAAAATAAAATAGTAGTAATTTAAAAATGAAGAATATTTTAAAATATTCTATTTAGTCCTTGAATTCAAATATATTAGATTTTAAGTTTTAATTTACTGTAGTACTAACACCCTATTTTATATTTTTTCTTTAACCTTTTAAATTATAACAATCTTTATTTTGTTTGATATAGCACATGAAAATGAAGTGGTGTGAGTTATAAAGATAATTTTTTAAATAAAATATTCAAGAAAGATTTTTAAAAAAATAACTTTAAAGTTGATTATTGTGTTATTCTTTAAAACACAAATTTGCATTCAGATAAAAGAATCGTGAAACAAAAAACTTACAAAGCTAAAACTATGAGGAAACACCACAATCAAACATTTATTGGTTATATATGTATCTAAGAAAACACGTTGAACCAAGTAACAACCAAAGCAAAGGCCAAAAGTTAAGTATTAACCGACTTTGAATGTACAGAGTTATATCACCATGATAACACAATATAGAAAACAAAAGTTACAACAGAATTTTTGAAATCGATATTTTTGTCTGGATCCATTCTCCACCTCAAATAATAAAAATAACTATCATGAAATACATTTTTCAGCAATCTATAAGTTAGTAACAACCACAGTTAGTAATGCTAACTACGTAATATCTCAAGAAAAAAATGAAAAAGTGTACAATTTTATATATATATATATATATATATATATATGAGAATAAGTAATATGCTGATATGACATGTCTAGAATGTCAAGAAAGATATTTATCTTTTACTATATTTTTTTGACGTTTTCTTCACATTTTATATGTTAATTTTTTTTTATTCTTTTAAAAGGAAAATGTAACGGTCACATAATAAGGAACGGTTACATTTTCTCCACATTAATTCAAAGCAATGTAAGTCCTTTACAATAAACACCCAATTAAATACAATTAATGCACTTAATACTCATATCCATTAAATTATTTTTTGGTGTTATCTTTCTAATCCTTTTGGTTAGTATAAATAGTGAAGAAAATCATTTCTAATGCAGAACATTCCTCATTTTTCATTCCACACCATCCTTAATTCTTCTTCATTAGTTACGAAAATTTGGTCTTTTTAATGGATTTCTTTATCTTTTCTTCTATGTCTTCCGTTCTCTTTCAAGTTCCAACTTTCTTATATATTGATTTACGAAATATTCAGCTAATGTCATTGGGGTTTGTCTTGAAGATTGACATTCAAGGAGACCATTGTCCAGATAGTGTAACCACAATTATTTCGAACCCCTAATCTCGTTACTTCAGAAATAGTGAAGAGGAGAAGTAGTGCAACAACAAAAAAGAAAAAATGAACATGCATTTGAAAATGCCCATTGACATTTAGTTTTTCTGAGAGTTTTAGTGTGATGATAAAGTATTATTACTTTGCTAGCTATTTTATATTAGAGTTTGTCCATGTATTTTTGTTGGAAAGTATCTGTAAATAGGTTATGACTTCTGTAAATGCTACCCTCAAGTTTCTTTCCTACTCGCACCCTTAAACATATCTTCATTTATAAAAATAAAAGCTTGCAGCTTAATATGTTTGCTATGTATGTTTATATTGTTGATTAATTTAATTATAGTTTGATATCTTTTCATTGCAATATGTTTGTCCATTATCTGCAAGCTTAATGAGGTTATTTTCATTTTTTACTCTTACAAATAGGATCTTGGATTTTTTATTTTTAATTTAAACAATTGCTTAAAGGGAAAGGCTATGAGGTAAATTATCGTGTCTGAGTTTTCATTTTCATGTTATTTCTCTTTATCCTATTCTAATCGTTTTGCAAGATGTACTATTTTATGACAATTCACATGTTGCTTCTATATTTTAGATATTTAAATCACAAAATGATATGCCATGAATATTTATTTTACTTATCACTTTAAGTGTATATTATTTCTTTTATGACTTTTGTACTTTATTATATACAATATCTCATAACTCTATATAGAAATAATATGCAAATAAAATGACTTACTGGCCATAGTATATCCCCAACAATGCATTTAAATGGATAAATGAATGTGTTAGATATTTAGGTGGATGGTAATAATTTTAAAAATCATTTCCTTCAATAAAGCTAATACCAGAGGAGTCAAGTTAAATACAAAATGAAGTGATAAAATGAATTAAAATTTAGAATCTAACCTTTATTTCGATGAAGGCTGAAAAGAATCTTTAAAATATAATAAAAAATAATTTCATGAATCTAATATTTATTTTATCCATATTAATTCAAAGCAATTTAAGTCCTTTACAATAAACACCCAATTAAATACAATTAATGCACTTAGTACTCATATCCATTAAATTATTTTTTGGTGTTATCTTTCTAATCCTTTTGGTTAGTATAAATAGTGAAGAAAATCATTTCTAAAGCATAAACATTCCTCATTTTTCATTCCACACCGTCCTCAATTCTTCTTCATTAGTTACGAAAATTTGATCTTTTAATGAATTTCTTTATCTTTTCTTCTATGTCTTCCGTTCTCTTTCAAGTTCCAACTTTCTTATATATTGATTTACGAAATATTCAGCTAATGTCATTGGGGTTTGTCATGAAGATTGGTATTAAAGGAAATCATTGTACAGATAGTGTAATCACAATTATTTCGAACCTCTAATCTTGCTGCTTCAGAATGAGTGGAGAGGAGAAGTAGTGCAACGACAAAAAAGGAAAAATGAACATGCACTTGAAAATGCCCATTGACATTTAGTTTTTCTGAGAGTTTTAGTGTAATGATAAAGTATTATTACTTTGCTAGCTATTTTATATTAGAGTTTTTCCATGTATTTTTGTTGAAAAGTATCTGTAAATGGGTTATAACTTCTGTAAATGCTACTCTCAAGTTTCTTTCCTACTCGCACCCTTACACATATCTTCATTTATAAAAATAAAAGCTTGCAGCTTAATATGTTTGCTATGTATGTTTATATTGTTGATTAATTTAATTACAGTTTGATAACTTTTCGTTGCAATATGTTTGTCCATTATCTGCAAGCTTAATGAGGTTATTTTCGTTTTTTACTCTTACAAATAGGATCTTGGACTTTTTATTTTTAATTTAAATTATCGTGTCTGAGTTTTCATTTTCATGTTATTTCTCTTTTTCCTATTTCCGCAAGATGTACTATTTTATGACAATTCACATGTTGCTTCTATATTTTAGATATTTAAATCACAAAATGATATGCCATAAATATTTATTTTACTTATCACTTTAAGTGTATATTATTTCTTTTATGAATTCTGTACTTTATTATATACAATATCTCATAACTCTATATAGAAATAATATGCAAGTAAAATGACTTACTGGCCATAGTATATCCCCAACAATGCATTTAAATGGATAAATGAACGTGTTGGATATTTAGGTGGTTACTATTGGAGGGGGGTGCGGACAACTTAGGCAATAAATAGATCTATTTATTTGTGCGTGGATATTTTTTAACTTCTCTAAATATTTTTATTTTTAGTGTATTTATTTTAATTTTATTAATGTTCATATCTTGGGGGGTGATTAGATGGTATTTGATTAAATACTTTACTGTAATATTCTTTAGTTTTTTCTCTTAGTCTTTGTAATTCTTGTATATTATTTTGGAGGTATTCTAAATATTCTATATCTTTTGTTCTAAAATATTCAATTAAATTCTCTTTCATAAGTATTTCTGTTAATCTTATTTCTTCCATTTCTTGTCTCCAATATTTTAAATACTCATAGTTTATCATTTTATCCTAAAGTAGTTGTGATACTGCAAATTTCTTTGTAATAATTTATTCTAATTGTACTATATCTGATATTAAATTCTAGGTTATCTATTTCGTTAATTATCCTGTCTTTTTCGTCTATGAATAATTCTATGTCTAAATCATATTCTAAACTGTCTTTTAATTCTAGTTGTTTTATGATTTTATTTATCCAAATTAATCTTTCTTTTAATTGTTCTCTTCCTTTTCTAAGCTGGTTTCTATAATTAATTTCTTCGTATAACCAACATTATTTTTCTCTAACTCTTTGAATATATTCTAGCATTCCTTAATCTGGATAATATCCATCTGAATAATTATCTAGGTAGTAATAGTGATTGTCATCACTTAAGTATATTTCTCCTAACTCGTCTTCTATCTGATTTATATCTAACTCTTCATCTTTAATGTTAAATATTTTTTTCTATATTATTTTTTTACGTCTATAATTTCTATATCTCTAAGTATGTATAAAACTAGTACTTCAAAATTATTTGTCATTTAGGTGGGTTAATTAAATATTTTTTCATAATATTTTTTAGTTGTTTGTTTTAATCTTATTAATTCGTCTATATTTTCATTAAGGTATTCTATATATTTTATATCTTTGGTTCTCATATATTCTTCTAAATTTGTTTTCATTAATTTTTCTAGTAATTGTATATTTTTCATATCCATTTTCCAATATTCTAATATACGTAATTTATCATGGTTGATGTGTAGGTTTGGTATGTAA
The DNA here is from genome assembly GCF_002878395.1 of Capsicum annuum. Classification (NCBI taxonomy): domain Eukaryota; kingdom Viridiplantae; phylum Streptophyta; class Magnoliopsida; order Solanales; family Solanaceae; genus Capsicum; species Capsicum annuum. The sequence continues at coordinate 42,716,983 of NC_061114.1, forward strand.
GTATTTAGAAGAGTAGTTAGGTAGGTGAGGTATGTAATTTATTCTAGTCATAAAATATTTATCAAATATTTTTCCAATATGATTTTTCTTATATCTACAATTTCTATATCCTTAAGTACATACAAAACAAGTATTTTAAATTTATCTACCATTTCTTCAGATAAATAAGTATTCATTTTTCATATGATGCTTTTTCAAAATATTCCCTTCAATCATACACATAACAAAATATGATCATTTTAGATTACTATATACTAGATTATTCTTTAATAACATATTCTTCGGTCACTATTAGCATGGTAATCTGGATACTTTTCCCTTAAACAAAACCTCTACTCTGGCTACTGCCCTATCACGGCTTTCTTGCCTCACCGGTTTCACCTTTAGGATGGCATAGTTCTTAGGAATTTTTCTCCTTTTCCACTTTGCTAATAAACTTCGTAGCATGATATTTTCGAATAATTCTACTATAAAGTAACTAACATGAACTTATTTTATCATATCATGATTGTCAGGAATTTATGAATTTAGCTATTCATAACCATAAATAAATATACCTGTTCTGGTAGATTTTATAATTCTGGGCTTTGTTCATCCATAGCTTTTACTTTGAAATATATCTGTTTTTTAATTAAATATTCAAAAGTGTTTTGTTTACAAAGGAGGGATTTTTGCTTCAACACATGAAGACTTGCCTTTATCTTGCCGAATGGATTACATATTTATAGGAAGAAATAAACTATTCCTACTAACTTCACACGTTTTTTACATGTAAACTATACTATTCTACTTTTTACAAAAAAGTCTTCCTTTTCAATAGTAGAAAAGGACTAGACTAAACTAGACTAGTATAATAAGACAAAAACTAGGTCCTATCTTTACAAAAGAAAAAATTTTAAGACTAGAAAACAAAAAACTAATAATGGCTCTTTGGCCAAAAAGTCAAAAACGTAACAAAATTTCAAAACTATACATGTCACTTTCTATCTTTTATTATCTTGTCTTTATTCCATCATTACTCCGTTGATTTTTATCTTCTAGCTGGCGTCCTTATCTTCTTGGTTGATTTTTTTTATTCTAGCCGGACTTCCGGGATAATATTATCTTCTCCATTACATCTCGAACATTGATGGTCTGGATATTTGTGTCCAATTATCTTGCAATATCTTGTTAATAATCCGTCTAAAATAAATCCCTTTCTAATTGCTCTTGCAGTAGATTGTTTCTCTGGGTTAAGTAACGTCATTGTCCATTGCCTAACATCTTTCATATCTGTTTGTCGTAGTTATCTTGAACTTGAATAAATCATTTGATGATCTCTTAAATAATAGCTCCATATTGGGTTTCCATTGATATAATTATTTGCTAATTCTTGAATAATTGTAGCTATTATAATAAGTCGTTTATTTGTGTAAAAATCAAGTATCTCGATTTTGGGTATCTCTGGCTGCTGCACACTATCCTCCGATATAATCACATCTCTGGTTAATCCTATTTTTACAATTTGTATAACTGGTTTGATCTCGTCGTATAATATCTCTACTAGTATAGTATAAAAATTTATATAAAATAGATTTTCTTTGGTTACTCTTTTATAGGTGATGAATACTTTAAGTAATTCTTCTATAGCTGTTAGTTCTTCTCCATCTTGGGTATATATGGTATTTAATAATCCATAGTCGAAACAAGTTTTTATTAAGCTTGGGTTGGTTTTGGGTAGTGCGATTAGCTTGCTGTAACCTTGCAATTTTTGGGTTATGTAGTTTGTGTTTGGTTCTTGGATATTTGTAGCTCTGGGGTTAAGGTTTAGAAAAGTTTGTACTTTGTAGATATTTTCTATATATCCTCGGGCTATATGGTTATAAGCTTTTTTATCTTGGTTCAAACTATCTCGATATATGGTAATTTATGGGGGCATGCACAAGGGGTCTTTTTGTTGATACCGGTGCTACTCACACTTTTAGGACTTCAAAAATTATGTAGGTATATGGAGTGAAGGTGACTACTTGTGCAACAATGACAAAGGCTACAAATTCTATAGTACAGCCACGCTAGGGAGTGTATGTCCCACTGACCATAGGTCATTGGACTGGAACTCTTAACTTGACGATGGTACCCCTTGATGATTTTAATTTTCTAGCTCGGATTGGCTTTATAAAGAAATTCAAGGTCACTCCATTTTCTCACTTAGATGGTATGATATTTATAGGGGAAAATAACTTAGATTTATGAAAGGTATTCGATCCTTTAATAAGGAAAAGAAAAGAAAATACTCTCAAATCATTATAATAGTGTGTTACAACTTTTGAAAAAGGCTTAAAGAAAGGAGAAACTGCTTATCTTGTTGCCTTGGTTAAAGTGAAGCCTAATGTGTACACATTGAAGTTTTGAACAATGTTGTTAATTTGTTGGCAGAATTTAAGAATGTCATGCCACCAGACCTGCATAAAGAGTTTTCTCCAAGGATGAACATTGATCACAAAATTGATCTGATTCTAGGATCAATGCCGCTAACATGCCCTTCTTATCGTATGTCTCCATTAGAGTTGGGAAAATTGAGAGAGAATTTGTCTAAATTAATTCAAGCAGGAATGATCCATCCTTTGAAAGCTCCTTATGGTGCCCCAATTCAATTCCCAAAAAAGCAGGATGGAAGTTTATGTATATTTGTTGACTATCAAGCACTGAACAAAGTGATTGTAAAGAACAAATATTCGATGGTGCTGGTTTATAACCTAATGGATAGTCTGTCTAAGGCTAGTTTTTATTCTAAGTTGGAATCAAGGTCTAGCTATTGACAAGTGCAAATACCTGAGGGGGATGCCCTAAAGACCAACTGAGTGACTCGATGTGGTAGTTATGAATTCCTTGTAATGCCGTTTGGGCTGACTAATGCCCAGCTACTTTTTGTAACTTAATAAATAATGTTCTTTACGAGTACCTTGATGACTTTGTAGTTGTTTACTTTGATGATATAGTCATTTTTGAAACTCTAGAAGATTATTTTCTATATTTAAAGATGGAGTTGCAACAACTTATAGAGAATTAACTCTATGTCAAGATGGAAAAATATGAGTTTGCTTGTCGCAAGATCAAATTTCTGGACTGTTTAATTTTGAAAAAATCAAGTGCAAATGGACCCTAGGAAAGTAAAAATTATTGTTGATTAGCAGGCACTAAGTGGGGTTAAGGAATTGAGATCATTTTTGGGCTAAGCAAACTATTATAGGAAGTTCATTGCTGGCTATTAAAAAAAGGTTGCCCCTTTGATAGACCTGTTGAAGAAGAATGTTAAGTGGGTTTTGTCTGACACAAGTGAGAAGGCTTTCAAGTTATTGAAGAAGTTCATTTCTTTTGAACCAATCTCATGGTTTCCTGATTTTGACTTGCCATTTGAATTTCACACTAATGCTTTTGATTATGCAGTTAGTGGTGTTCTAGTGTAAGAGGATTAGCCGGTAGCATTTGTGAGCAAAAAATTGAATCCTACAAAGAAGATGTATTTTGCTCATGAAAAGGAGATGATGGAAACCTCTATTATCTTCAAATCTGGTAGGTGTATTTTCTAGGAACAACATTTGTTGTCAAGACAGACAATGTGGATCATACATACTTCAAAACTCAACATAAATTAAGTTTGAAGTAGGCCTGATGACATAAGATACTTGCTGAATTTGACTTTTTTTGAAGATAAACCAGGCAAGCAAAATCAAGTTGTAAATGCATTAAGTCCCAAAGAGATATTTCTTGTAGCTTATGCAATCACTAGACTTGACTCTAATATTTCATATATGATAAAGTTTAGTCTTGCATATGATTCATTGAATGCAAAATTAATGGATTAAGTGAAAGAAGGGACTGTTAGATGGTACTAGATTGAGGACGATCTATTGTACTTTAAGGGAGGAAGAATCTTTATGCCTCAAGGTGATGGGTTGCTCTAATGACCCTTCAAGATATTTTCTTGTTGCATATATTTCTAATATTTTAAGCCTTCCCACAGTGGCTATAGGCCATTTATGACTTACTAGAATTGTCGGTTTAGTTATCAGACAATTTGTTTGGGTGTTAGGCTCATTTCTCTCTTTTGGAGCTTTCGCTGTTTAAGATTTGGTCTCAGACCACAACTTTTAGTAGATGACCTCAGATGAGAATTTTGACAGTTTTATTATTTTTGGAACATTGATTTTAGGTTGGGGAGATCCTTGGTTTAGGTCTTAAGGCTTACAGGCCTGTTTTGGACTATTAGGCAAATTATATGAAAAATAGAACTATAGGTGTGAGCCCCATATTTAATCAAAATGATTTTGAATGAAAGTTTTTATAGTTTCATTGAGTCTAGAATGTTGAATCTAATATGGTAGAATAGTTCTTTTGCGTACACGGGATTCTGAATGAATTTTGAGCATTCAATCGCAGTCTATTTTAGACTTAGAAAAAACCAGGTATCTGGTACCTAGTACGAATGCTTAAGCGCTTAGGGAAATGCTTTAGCGACGTGTGATTTAGCACCCCTTGAACTGCTTAAGCGGCCATGGGCAGTTGGCTAGGCCACTTTAGCAGCAAGGTGGCCGCTTAAGCAGATCCCCGCTTTAGCACCTAGGGGCCGCTTTAGCGGTACCTGCGCCAAGCAGCCTGACCACCATAAAGGTCGAGATGATGCTTTAGCGGTAGGCACTTTAGCACTCAAGTGTCCGCTTTAGCGGCACCTGGGGATTTTTAATCACCTTTTCCCCACCTAATTTTCCACCATTTCTTTCGCTATTTTCACACAAATTTGAGAGCTCAAATAGAATTACAAGTGGGTAATCATTAGTTAAAGACAAGGTAATCTATCTTAACACTCCTTGGTCATTTCCCATTAATTTTTCCTTTAATTTTCATCCTAATTCATGATAAATTCTTAGATTTAGGTCTTACAATTCCTAAACCTTAAGGGTTGATTTAAGACTCGATTTGCACTCGCACATATTTCTTATCCTTTGAGTGACCTCATAATGAATTCAATTTTAAATTTTATTTATTAGCTCCATGGACTCGTTCTTGACCCAAATATCGACCCGACCCTTACTATAGAAATATGGATCTTATTTTACTTTTAACGATATAGAGATTACTATTTTGATAGTGTGGTGATATTCCAGGATCATAGAGCAAATGCTGATAATTTGTGGGTGGTTCAAGGATTTACAATTCAGCATAGAGGTAGGCTCCTTCCACTCTTCTTCATGAGATAGTGTATTATATATGTTGCACGTTAGATAGGTCTGTTAGAATGTGATATTTGGTGGAACACTATGACTTAGCCTACTTTATGAGTTCAGGGGGCTGAAAGGGTGAATCGACCCTTAAAATGAAATACTTATTATTTTTTTAGGATCTTATTACCCTGGGTTGCTAGTATGTTTAGACATAGTTGAGGTTAATAAACTTTTAGCATAAGGTTTTTTACTTTACTCGATGGATTATAATGGTTTTTCGAATTATGATATGATTATGTTGGTTCTGCATTATTAGGACTAAGGTCACGATTTCTTATTAGCTAGATTCCAGGTTAGTGGACTATCCTTGTAGAGGACGTGGTTTAGTTTATTAACGTTTAGACGCTTATGATTATATTGTTTGGATACTAGTGATGACATGCATAGATTCAACACATTTATGCTCACTTAATGGCACGATTCTGACTAAAATATAGTTTTACTACTATTTTTCTAAATAGAAATTTATTCACTTTTCACTTTTATAATGGATTCTTTCATAACGGGAATCATACCATCTTAATAAATGATTTATGAGCTTTTGAGACTAAAGATGAAGTTTTAGAAATTTGACCAAGATAGATTTTGGTCCACGATTTTACCACTATTATTTACTTCGGTCGAGAGAGATTCCGACCCTTTCTACACTTTTATGATGATTTAGTCCTGGAGTTTACCTAGGGCAATAGATTTACGGACTTATACTCTTCAGTACTGGATGTAGTAGAGAGATGATGATGATGATTCTTTGGAATTCTGGATTGGGACCAGGTCGATGTATACGGGTACTTCTGAACCTCCTAGGGGCCTCTTCATCCGTGGGCCATTGTGCCAGAGAAAAAAAGTCGTCGTAGGTCCTGCCTTTGTGAGTTATCGAGCTGGTGGAGGTGCATACACTGGGTTACATTATGATACTTGGATTGGTTATGGTATTATGAATTTACTTTGCATTCATTCTTGCATGTGCATTGCCTATCACCAGCATGCCCTCTATCTATCAGCCTTATGTGGGGTTGCGTAGGTATAAGTGATGAGTATTAGTTGTTGTGTTGTGTGCTGATTAGAGCTTCCGAGTTATGGGGCCCGGTTTAGGTATTATTTTTTCGAACAAGCTAGTTACTGTATTGTTCTTATTATGATTAGTTCGTGTTGGAGGTATGTTTCTCATCCTTTCTCTTTTATGGTTATTGTTTTATGGATAATTGCCTCATGTTTAGACGTATGGATTAGGGATCCTAATTATGTTAGCGCTAGGTTCTACTGTGATTAGGAAGCCTTAAGATGCTAGTATGGCCACTTTAGGCTGAATACATAGACAGACCCCTGAACTTTTTGACTTTTTCCGTATTGGCACCTCAATTAGTCCATGTATCTATTGAACCCTTTTATCATTCAAAAACTGTTTCAATTAAGCACAATCTTCTGATGTGGCAAAAAATATAAAATGTATGTAATACACACGCTAATGATGTGGCAAAGTGGCAAATCAAAAAACAACACATGACATTTTAACTTTAAAAAGTCATAAAAATGATTTTTTAATATCATTAAATCTAAATAAAAAAGACCCCGTTAATACACCCCACTCCCACTGCAGCCTACCGAATCCTTAGCCTCCTTCCTTTCCAAACGCCCCTTTCCCATGTTTGAGCACCAAAAAGAAAAAAATGTATCTTCTTCTTCTTCTTCTTCTTCTTCACTTGTCTCTAAATTTTATTTCTTTTTTATACCATCTTCTTCTTCTTCTTCTTCTTCTTCTTCTTCTTCTTCTTCTTCTTCACTTATCTCTAAATTTTATTTCTTTTTTTCCACCATTGAAGAACTTCTTCCAACTTTTTTTGCTTTTTAAAATTTTTCCTTCACTTCTTAAACCCAATTTTAGTGAGATGAAAAAAAATATCTCACCTTCACTCCTTCATTTCTCCATCAAAATAATATCCACCAACAATTTTAGATGAAAAAATAATAAATTTTAGATTTTAAAGAACCAATAATAGGTAATTGAAGAACGAATCAAAAGAAGCCATTGATTGGATTTTATTGTATACGAAAAAATATCATTTATTTTGGATGCAATTTAAAGTTATAAAATATTATGTTTAATGATTTATGGAAGAGGAAGATGGTGGAGGCATGGGAGGGATTACAATGGAGAAGATGATAGTTTTTTTTTAAAATTCCTTCCACGTGTCTTTTTTCAATTGGTTGTGTTTTTTATGTTTAATTTTTTTGATTAATTATGGCTTCTCACTCTCCTAGTGGAGAGTGTATTACACATGCAATGCCATGTTAGCAATTGTGCTTAATTGACACAGTTTGTGAATGATAAAATGGTTCAATAGGTACATGGCCTGATTGAGGTGCTAATACAGAAAAAGTCAAAAAGTTTAGGGACCTGTGTATGTATTCATCCATATATATATATATATATATATATGTATATGTAGCTATGATATTAACGTATATCCCTTTCTCTCTTCATTTATTTTTGTTGTATATCTATTTCTTGACCTTGTATATTCCTATAAGTCCTTCTTTTACTCTTTATTTGTATATTGGCCAGTGAAATACAATATAGTGCTTAGGTTTTTGAGTATGGTTAGAATATAATAGTTTATACTTATTTCCTCCTTAGCTAAACTAGGTTAGTTTCTTAGATATTTGGGTGTAGTTTACGTTCTTGCTTGCATATTATTTATATTTGCATTATCTTTGGAGCCTAGTCGGCAGTTGCCTATTTAGTACAAACTAGATTAGTTTCCTGGATATTTGGATGTAATTGACATTCTTGCTTGCATATTATTTATATCTGCATTATCTTTAGAGCTCTGTAGAAAGTTGCTTATTGTGTACCACGTGTTGGTACTCATACTATACTTCTGCAGCCTGCAGATCATAATATGGGTTCTCGTTGTTATTGTGTGCGTCGTGCAGAGCAGTTACGATTCAGAGACTTAAGGTGAGCTCCTGGTGTTTGGAGTATTACTCTTCTCCCTCTTATGTATTAGATTAGTCTCTGTCTTGTATTCAGAGATGGATTGTTCCTGTATATTCATTTAGTACTTCAGTTTGTATTCTTATTTTATTAGAAGTTATTGTACTGATTCCATCAGGTTTTGGGGTTGTCTTTTGTGTATTAGTACTTTATTATAATTATTTTTCATTTTCCAATTATTTCATTTGGTAGTCTGTTACTCGAAATTTTGGACTACGGGTTAGGTTACCTTCTAGTGGGTTATAGTACGTGATATCATGACTTGAGAAATTGGGTCGTGACAGCTGCATCGAAAACTCCTCAAAGAAACACATGAAATTATTTATGGTGGTCATTTGGGTATTGAAAGAATGATGGCATTGTTGTCCCAAAATTAGTTCTGGCCATAAATGAAAGATGACATTGAAGCCTATGTGAGTCTTGTCTTGTTTGTCAACTTAACAAGATTGAAAGAAGAAATGAAGCTGATTTGATACAGCCTCTGCCTATTGCAGAGTATTCATGGGCTTACGTTTCTATGGATTTCATTAGCTAGTTTTCGAAGGTTGATGAAAAAGCATCAATCATGGGTGTGCTTAACTGGTTTTCAAAGTGTGCTATTTTTATTACCGCTCCAACTCTTTGTTATTTTGAGATAGCTACTAAATTATTCTCTAAATTTGTGGTGAAGAATTTTATTGTTCCACTTGATATTGTGAGTGATGAGATACAAGGTTCACATGCTAATTTTGGACTGTATTGTTCAACATGATAGGAACTGAACTAAATTTCTCAACTTCTAATAATCTACAAACTAATAGATAGACCAAAAGAATCAATCATCTGCTTGAAGAATAGTTATGGCACAAGTTAGAAGAACTAGGAGGAATTGCTAGACAGTATGCCATTTTGTTATAATTTGCATAGGTCGTAGGCAAATAAGAAGAGCCTCTTTAAGCTAGTGTTGGGCATGCAGCTTAACATTTCGATGAAAGTTGCAAGGTCCGAAATAGTGGGCAAGTTCCTTGCTACCTACAAGTATGAATGAGTCAAATAAGAACTACTAGATATAGAATAAGATAGCTTAAGAAAGGCAACAAAATAAATAAAGAAGTATGCTGACAGACATCGACGTGCTTTAGAATTTTAGGTTGGTAACAAGGTGTTGCTGATGCTTACTCCCCAAATTTGGAATAAAATTAGTAGCAAGATAATCTATCATGGGCTGATTTCAAAGTATAATGGACCCTTTGAGTGATATAATAGGTGGGTAAAGGAGATTACCAATTGAATCTGCTAGACAGGCTAAAATTCTATACTACTTTCTATGTAAGTTTTCTAAAACCATTTCATGAAGATGATGAAGATCTAGCAAGGTTGGCAATAAGACTGTCATGACCCAAGACTACCCCTAGTCGTAACACAATGCTCAAGGCCACAAGTGCCCCAACCTAACCCATGATGTGATATCTACTGTGAGCAATAAATAAAGTAATAATAAAACATCATATACGGAAGCTAAACTGATAAAAATTCTGTCAAGGTATAATACTGAAATAACGCCCAACATGTCTGAACATCTGATAAAAATTGAGAATAAGTCTAACTATCTGAAAGAGTCTAAAACATGAGGAGTTGATTAGACAAACCCCCCAACTAACTTTGACTGAACAAAGTAAAAGAAGTATTGAAAATAACTGCAAATAACTTGTCCTCGAGGGATGAGGACGCTGCTGAGTGGCACTGAACTGACTAAGAGAGATCGGAGAACTGAGTATCCAAACCTATGTTATAAGACAACATAGCGCAAAAGAGAGTATGTGATTAGTACTCTGAAATATACAGGTACATGAGATAAGGACTAACTGAAGTACATATAGATACTGAACATGGATGCATGAACATGTAAAATAAATACAATACCAAGTAAATCATGCACTGAAATGATCTGTAAAACTAACAGAATGAATAGCTGTTAGACTGAACATTTGGTCATGCAAACCTAAGCTGATATAACCTGAACATTGAACTGAAATTTTGGGAGCTATCATGTAACTGACATGCCCCAATATTAGTTGATAGGGGTCCAACCTGTAACCCCAGTTGGAAGGGTGATGGTACCTTTCCAGGGGTACCGACACATGGCTGACTATATAGATCCAACAAAAATGATGTACCGAAGGATTCGGGTGTGAACCTCGACTGGCAGGTGCCTCTAAGAAAGTGTCAACCATCAACTGGTAGGAAGACCTCTCAATACCAACGTTGGCTACGTAGTTCTGGAACTTAGGGACTTCTACTAAAGGTCTCACCCTTGACTGGAAGAAAGCCTTCATCCCTAAATTTGCTTAGTGATAAATCCTACTCCAAGTTGAACTAACACTGGCACTGATTAGAGTTAACAGGACTCACAACTGATAATTGCTTGACATGAATATGATAATCTAAATATGGTGATAAAATCATTATCTGACTAACTTGTTGCTTAAAATAAAAAATATGCATAAACATATAGGTATCGAGTGTTCATAACCCTTCAGCACTGAATAATACTTTACATATAATAACACTATTTAAAATATTATCAGGAAATTCATGATTCAGAGACCTAAAACATAGTTGATAAAATCTGTGATCATAAGTATAGGAATATGTTACCCTAATGAGGACAACACGCTCACATGGTTTGATTCATAACTGGATAAATTGACATGGTATCAACTAGACAAGACATGGATGATTGATATTATGAAACAACTAAGACTATAATTCACATGGGATAAACACAATGTCATGGTTCGTATTCAAAACTATTTGGATAAAACCGAGTAATTCACACTTAGCATCAAAATTTCATAAAAAGAGGGGAAGAGGGTTTATACTTGAAAAACAAGGGATTCTTGGGACTCAATGAGTGAAAAGAACCCACTGATGAATATCCCACATACCTGAGTTTCTTCAATTCTTGAAGAAAACTTGTAATTGGGACCTCAGATGGATGAATTCTTGGAAGAAGCTTTGATTTTTATGTTCTTGAGAATGGGAGATATTTATACGTCATTAACTGCTGTTGAATGAGGAAAATAATATCCCCATTGGGGTTTATATCGTGAATTAGGTGTTTTGAGAGAGGGGAAAAGGACACAAATGCGCCCTTTAGCTTTAATGAAACTGCTCAAAATTGTACTGTCTCTGTGCCATAAAGGCTATTGCGGAGGCCATCCTCAGTGAAATGTTGCGTATTACGGAGTCTATCCTCTGTGACACGCTGAAATCGCAGAGGCTTACTACCTTCATGGTCCAAAAACAACCCGAACCTCTTCAAAAAATTTTGAAACTCTCCCGGATGATCCTTTTAATATCCTTAAACATATTTCAACTCATAAATCAATGTTTCAAACTCGGGTAGGCCAAAAATAAAGTATTTGAAATCTTGGGGTGTTAAATGGCCATGTCACTTGTACTTAGTGTAAATTAAATGGATTGGGACCTCAAAACATGTGACGAATAACTAAAAACTTGTCAAGAATCTTATGGAGTATTACAATATCTCCCCCTTGGGATTATTCATCCTCGAATGAAACTGTCTAAGCTGAGATACTAGGAATATTGAGATGATGTACTGAGTACTTATAAGTTGAATAATGATTAAATAATTAAATCTGAAATATGATGCATCAACTGGACTGAATTTATGAATGCATGCTATGACATAAGGATGGTTGAATAGTTAAAATAGAAAAAGAGAGAACCAATTTATGGAAAACCATTACCTCAAGCTAAATCTGAATTCGTAGAGAAAATATTGGGATACTTGGCTCACATATCGACTTCTACTTCTCAAGTAGCTCTCTCAACGGACTGACTTCTCTACAGGACTTTAACCAAGACGACTTCTTTATTCCTCAACCTATGGACCTGATGGTCAAGGACCTCAATTGGGACTTCTTCTTAGGAGAGGCTATCTATTACATTGATACTCTCTAAAAAATGATAGAAGATAGGTCACAAATGCATTTCTTTATCAAAGAGACATGAAGCACCAGATGCACTGATGTCAATTTTGTAGGCAACTCTAACTCATAAGCTACCTTCCCAAAACAACTCAAGATCCTGTATGGCCCAACATAATGTTAAGGATAAACCCTTCAAATTGCAAATTTATATATGCAACCATGATAATTAGATGCATTGATGACGGTATAACCAAAGTATGCTCCCTATGTGTTTGATTTAATGCCTATGTGAAGGAAAAAGTGTCATTATAGTATGATAGTCTGAAATCCCCATTCATACACGAGTTAATGCATGCAATGTGTTTGCTAAAATGACTGAGAGAACAAGAATCATGCTTTAGGACTCAATTATGACCAAATTGATGAACCCATACTTTACTCTTATGATTAAAATAACTTCTATGTTATTGTTATGCATTGAAATTATTTGATGTGTTATTTATGAGATTAGCCTATGAAATTTTGACATGTTTATATGCTTTCCTATTTATGTACAAAACCATGATAATCAAGTGCCTCATGAAATTCCCCAATGATTGTATTATGGACTGTTAATTATGGTCGTGAGTTCAGGAAATGTCATGTCTTGTCAGTTTTATACTATCAAGTCCTGGGGGTACATGTACCCAATAATTCAGCTGTGTGCCTAGAGCCAGTATCAGTTTTCAAGATACTCTCAGTCAAGCCATGTTCAGTAAAATTCAGTCAGTCTCATGACTCGGAAAAACTCAGTAATCTCAGTAATCTCAGTCAATTATCAAATCTCAGTAATATTCTGCCAGTCAACAGAACTCAATAAACTCAGTCTAGTAATTTCAGTTAATCATGTTTAGTGTCTATTTAGATAAGAGTAGGATTCAGCACCGAGTGAGCCCAAAGATGGGAGCTCACCTATTATTAGAGGGTGTGATTTTTTGAAGCAGTCCCTGAGCTCCAGAACGACGTATCCAGTGTAGGTTGAGATATCAAATATGCTAGTTGAGGGTAGATGAGGTGGCTTAACCTGTTATATGAGGGTCCCACCATTTTTCTTAGGGTACCTGTTAGATGAGGGATTACTCATAGCTTGTCCTTACCAGTGGCGTGGTATTGACACCCTAACAATTGGGGTTACAAATTGGACCCCAACTCAATTTTATTATCTTATTTGGGGCATGTTGGTTAGATGACTACTTCCCACAGTTTTAATCTCAGTAATAGAACTTAGATAGTTCTACAGAATTCAGGACTGACAGATACAGTCACCTAATTTAGTACGGAACTCAGCTAGTTCCTTAAAAAATAAGACTGTCAGAAATAGTCAACCAAATAATAGTATATCGTTATACGAAACTTATGATATTAGTATTTAGATTCAGTGATGTTGTGATATCAGTCACAGTTCATGTATTCATACATGTATTCTCACGTTCATGTTATTTAGTCAGTTAGTATTGTTCATGCATATAACCCTCTTGCATTTAGCCTACCTCACTTGCATACCTATACATTCAATTATACTAATGCATTTGCGCTATGATGTTTTATACCATAGGTTCAAAAGCGCGAGTTCTAGAGCATCCTTAGTAGATCAACCATTTAGCAGACAGACTAGCAGTGCGTCCTCATCATTCGAGGATGTTATTATTTAACTATTTTATTATTTTAGTACTTAGTTTATTTTAGCAGTTGGAGTTAGTTGGGGACATGTCCTATCAACTCCTTATTCAGATAGTTTAGAGGCTTTCAGACTAGCATGTTCAGACAGTTATTTCAGTTATTTTGGTATTGATATACCATATCTCCAGATGTTATATTTTATTAGATTTTTGAACCTCATGGCCTTTCAGCCTTTTATTCTGTATTTATACAGTATGTTATGTAGTGCTCAATTATAGATATAAATCATGGGTTAGCTTGTGGTCCGTTAGGGTCATGAGCACCGTGTGGCATTCCGGGTACAAGATTTGGGGTGTTACAAACTTGATATCAGAGCCTAAGGTTCAACAGTGTCCTAGGAAGTCTGAAAAGCTGTATCAAGTAGAGTCTTGTACATGGGTGTATTGTGCACCACACTTATGGAAATGAGGCTATGAGATGTTTTAGTAACTATTCCTCCCGAAAGGGAAATAAACTTTGGCATTGATCTTTTTCTAGATTCTCAGCCTATATTAATTCATCCATGTAGAATGTTATCAGCAGAACTCAGTGAATGTGTTATTCTAAAAATAGCTTTCAGAACTTGGTATGGTCATTTTGAATTGGTAGTCATGTCCTTTGGTCTTACCAATGTCCCAACAGGTTTCATGGACTCGATGAACCATGTTTTCAACTAGTACTTGGACAAGTTCATCATAATATTCATAGGTGACATTCTTGTCTACTTTTGCAGTAAGCGTGATCATGCAGACCATTTCAGAAAAGTGTTGCAAACCCTCAAAACCCATCATTTATCATGATATCTATTCATGTCCTACATGTCAGTTCTATGATCATCGCTCATATTTTTGCACGTTAGTGAGAATCATGTATGCTTACAATTCTTTGTATAAGGAGTTATAGTTCACTCCGTGTTACGAATCATGTCCCATGAGTGCAGAGACTTCATACTTAAGTAATCCAGCTCATGAATCATGCACTCATGTCATGCTTTACAGTATGATCAGCCCACATGACTCATGCTCCACTTCGAATGACCAGCCTAACTTAGATTATGTAACGTATACCCTCAGTTTAGATCCCTTGATGAAATCTATGGTGTTGATGCTATATCCCTTTGGCCTCAGTCACAACATTAGTTTAGTAATCAATATTCAGTAAGGGACTCAGATAGTCCTATAGAACCATGGCTTTTAACTATCAGTTACTTAGCCATCAGAATTCAGTATCATCCTAAACCTCAGTTATCGGTATTCATTTATAAGAAACTAGTATTTAGTTCCAGTATGAGTCCAGTTGTAGTCTTAGTTACAGTGTCAGATCCAGTTCAGTAATCAAATTAGAAACTTAGTCCAGATTTAGGTTTACTTGACCATAGCATACAATTATTAGCTATTTAGTTATCAGTATTTCAGTACCTTAGTTTATAGAATATTTTTGAATTATGTTAGACACCTAGTCTTGCATCCTTAAGATAATACATTTTTCACTCATTTATCTCATATTAACCAGTCAATCATTACCTTCTATGCATAGTGCTCTATAGTTTTAATCCAATTATTCGGACTAAGTATAGTTCAGTCTTACATGCCCAGTATTCAGCTATCAGCCATGCAGTTAATCAGATAAGTTAGTATGTTTATGCATTCGTGCTCACACCCATGTGAATATTTTCAGCAGTCTCAAGTGATGTGCTGTACTAAGACAGAGAGTATAGTGGAAGGAGTATTCAAGGGATATGTCTAAGCTTGAAAATTTTATATGTAATGCATAAGGCTTAGTCACTCCATTTTTGATGTTTCATAGGCATTTCCCTCTAATAAAAGAATCCCAGCCATGTGGTGATCCCCTATTTAGATGTCCTACTCAGACCAGGCCAATATTTCCTTTTTGCCTACAGTCACTAGAACACTATAGAAAGAGTGTCATAGAAATACTCCAATTGAGTATAAGTTTTCAGTATGAGTTAGTCCATAGAGCCATCGATTCAATTTAGCAGTCAGACAGACAAGTTCAATAGTGTGGCTTCCCATTTTTCTATCTAGTCGCACTATCCAAAGTCTCATAAATGTAACTATTCAAAGATGGATCAACCAGGTAGTTGCGTGTCCAGCTCAGTTCATGTATCATGCCTTAGTTTCAGAATCTAGATGTTCAGTCATGATTCAGTTCGCAGTTGCCTTGTTTATCACCTCATTTTCCTCATAGCTCAGAAAAAAATCAGCCCACCATTCTTCAAGGGACATAGTGTTCCAAGGGGGAGATACACTATAATCCCCCAACTTTTATGACATAAACATGCCACTCTCTCTTCGCGTAACAAACCCATTTTGGAGTAGTGGGTACCCATAGGTTAACCTCTATCTCCAATATCATCCAAAATCCACGTACTCAATGGTTCAATTAAGTTCATGATAGTTAGTCCATGTCACACGTTACAAACTTAGTCATGTTCTCATGTTCCTGTTCATGCATGTTCAGTAAAGGATGTCAAGTTGAGATCAAAATTTAGTATTTTGAAAATCTCTCCCATGAATGGATTGAAGAGATTCGCCATGAAGGGAAAACTCAGTCCCCGATATATCGGTCCCTTTAAAATTCTCAGTTGCTTAGGCAAAGTATCTTATGAGCACGAATTGTCTTCAGATCTAGCTTTAATTTATCCAGTCTTTTATGTCCCCTTGCTAAAGAAGCGCATAGGTGATCCAGCAGTTGTAGTCCCTGTTGAGGGAGTAGATATTCAAAACAGTCTCTCGTATGAGAAAATACTAGTTAAAATTCTTGACTATCAGATTCGCAAACTAAGGATTAAAGAAGTCCCTCTAGTTAAAGTTCTTTGGTAGAATCAGTCCATTGAGTGAGCTACTTGGGAAGCAGAAGTAGATATGCAGATCAAGTATCCTCACTTCTTATCCACTAATTTAGACCTAACCCAAGGTAATATCTTTTCTTAAGTTCATTCAGCTTGTGGTACAAATTTTAGTTACAAACTATGCTCAGTTTTCATTTCAAACTTTGTATTTTTATCCTAACATATTAAGTCATATGATGGGAACTTACCTATTATTAGAGGGTGTGATTCTTAGAAGCAATCCTTACGCTCCGAAACTATGTATTCAGTGTAGGATGAGATATCAAACCTGCTAGTTGAGGGTAGATAAGGTGGCTTAACCTTTTATATGAGGGTCCCACCGTTCTCCTTAGAGTACATGTTAGATAAAGGATTACTCACAGTTTGTCCTTACCAATGGCGTGGTATGGACACCGTTCTAATTGGGGTTACAGATTGGACCCCAACTTAATTTTATTATCTTATTTGGGGCATGTCGGTTAGATGACTACATCCCACAGTTACAGTCTCAGTAATAGAACTCAGATAGTTCTATAGAATTCAGGACTGATAGATACAGTCACCCAAATTAGTACGAAACTTAGCTAGTTCCATCAAAAATAGGACTTTCAAACACAGTCATTCAAATAATAGTATATTAGTTATATAAAACTTATGATATTATTATTCAGATTCAGTGATGTCATGATCTCAGTCACAGTTCACGTATTCATGCATGTATTCTCATGTTAATGTTATTCAGTTAGTTAGTATTGTTCATGTATATAAACCCCTTGCATGTAGCCTACCTCACGTACATACCGTATATTCAATCATACTGACGCATTTGTGCTATGGTGTTTTATACCATAGGTTCAGAAGTGCAAATTCCAGAGCATCCTTAGTAGATCAGTCATTTAGCAGACAGACTAGCAGTGAGTCCTTATTATTTGAGGATGTTATTATTTGACTATTTCATTCTTTCAGTACTTAGTTTATTTCAGCAGTTGGAGTTAGTTGGGGACATGTCCCATCAACTCCTTATTCAGACAGTTTAGAGGCTTTCAGACTAGCATGTTCAGACAATTATTTTACTTATTTTGGTATTGATATACCATATCTCCAGATGTTATGTTTTATTATATTTTTAAACCTTATGGCCTTTCATCTATTTTATTTCATATTTATATAGTATGTTATGTAGTTCTCTGTTACAGATATCAATCATGGGTTAGCTTGTGGTCCTTCAGGGTCATGAGCATCATATGACATTCCGGGTACCAGATTCGGGGCATTACAAACTTGGTATTAGATCTTAAGGTTCAACAGTGTCCTAGGAAGTCTGAAAAGCCACATCAAGTAGAGTATTGTGCATGGGTGTGTTGTGCACCACACTTACGGACAGAAGGCTATGAGATGTTTTGGAAACAGTTTCCCCTCTTTCAGTTTTATGTCATGCGAGTGAGCATGAGCTCAAGTTAAACTCTCAGTCTAATCCATTTCTCCCTCTCGTTATAGAACATGCCTCCCAAAAGGACCAATAAAAGGAAAACAAGAATCAGTCGACACCTCCATCCATTCAGGCAGATTCCTTGGACGATCATGTCTTTTATGGCAAATATAAAACCGACTCCCTTACTTTATGTTACTCAGTAGTGGCTTAGAGAAATCAGCAGGTTGTTGTCCCAGGCATATGGTTCATGCTGAGCAGATTGAGGTAGGAAAACATAGAAAGAAAGAGAGAAAATAAGAGAACGAGAATAGGTAATTTCAACTTTGCTCTGCCTAAGTCAGAGGGTGAAAGTCATTCTTAGTTCCACCCAAATTCATTCATTCCAGTTCCTTCCCAGCCAGTGCTCCAGTCCCTAAATTCAAAATAGGGTACCAGGCCCTAGATCTCAGGGCAGTGTTAGCAGTGCCTGAACAAATTCCCATTGTCAGACTTGAGGTAAGAACTAAGATTGGTCCACAAAGTTAGCATAATCATTATTCAGCTCAGTCTAGTTACCCAAATCAACAGGGTACCACTTCCAGTGCTACTAGTGGGAAACACCCAAATAGACTCTATGCTCTTCAGTCCTGACAAGATCAGGAAAATTCTCCTGATGTGGTAACTGGTATGTTAAAGATCTTTTATTTTCATATTTATGCTTTGCTAGATCTAGGAAATTTTTTATCTTTTATTACTCCTTATATAGCAGTTGATTTCAGAGTCAATCCCAAAATTCTAGCAGAGCCCTACTCAGTCTCTACCCAAGTGGGTAAATCCATCATATCCCGATTGGTATACATGAACTGTCTGATGATGGTATCTTAGAAGGTCACTTTAGCAGACTTAGTTGAATTATAGATGACTAATTTTGATGTCATTCTCTGTATGGAGTGCCTTCATTCTTGCTATGCCACAACCAGCTGTAGAAATAGAGTTGTCCAGTTTCAGTTTTCGAATGGACTTATCCTTAAGTGGAAGAGTAGTATTTTAGAATTCAGAGGTCATCTTGTTTCCTACCTATAGGCTAGGAAAATGATATCTAAGGGATGTGTCTGTCATCTTGTTCGAGTTAAGGACTCTAGTTTCAAAACTCCCAGTCTTGAATTAGTCCCAGTAGTGAATGAATATTTAGATGTCTTTCGCAAAGATCTTTTAGGAATTCCTACTGAAAGGGAAATAGACTTTGGTATTGATCTTCTTCCAGATACTCAGCCTATATCTATTCTTCCATACAGAATTGCATCAGCATAACTCAGTGAATGTGATATTCCAAAAATTGCTTTCAGAACTCAGTATGGTTATTTTGAATTCTTAGTCATGTCCTGTGGTCTTACCAATGCCTCAACAACTTTTATGGACTCGATGAACCATGTGTTCAACCAATACTTGGACATGTTCATCATAATCTTCATAGATGATATTCTTGTCTACTTCCGCATTGAGCATGATCATGCAGACCATCTCAAAAAAATGTTACAGACCCTCAAAACCCATCAGTTATCATGATATCTATTCATGTCCTATATGTCAGCTCTATGATCATCCCTCTTATTCGTGTACGTTAGTGAGAATCATGTACGCTCACAATTCCTAGTATAAGGAGTTCCAGTTCACTCCATGTTATGAATCATGTCCCATTAGTACAGAGACTTTAGAATCATGTAATAAAGCTCATGACTCATGCACTCAAGTTATTCTTTACAGTATGCTCAACCCACATGACTCATGCTTTACTTTAAATGATCAACCAAACTCAGATTATGTCACGTATACCCTCAGTTTAGATCCCTCGATAAAATCATGATGTTGATGCTCTATCCTTCAGGACTCAGTTAAAGCATCAGTTCAGTAATCAATATTCAGTAAAGGACTCAGCTAGTCCTGTAGAACCATGGCTTTCATTTATCAGTTACTTAGCCATCAGAATTTAGTATCAACCTAAACCTCAATTATTGGTATTCATCTATAAGAACCCAATATTTAGATACAGTATGAGTCCAGTTATAGTCTTAGTTACAGTGTCAGCTCCAGTTCAGTAATCATATCAGAAACTCAGTCCAGATCTAGGTTTGCTTGACCATAGCATATGGTTATTAACTATTCAGTTATTAGTATTTCAGTACCTCAGTTTACAGAATGTTTCTGAATCATGTTATATGCTTGGTCTTGCATCCTTAAGATAATACAGTTTCACTCATTAATGCTTAGTTATCTTATATTACCCAGTAAATCATTACCTTCTATGTATAATGCTCTTTAGTTTCAGTCCAGTTATTCAGACTAAGTATAATTTAGTCTTACATGCCTAGTATTCAGATATCAGTCATGAAGTTAATCAGATAAGTTAGTATGTTTATACATTCGTGCTCAGCACCCATGTGAATATTTTTAGTAGTCTCAAGTGATGTGATGTACTAAGATAGAGAGTATAGTGGAAGGAGTATTCGAGGGATATGTCTAAGCTTAAAATTTTTAGATGCAATGCATAAAGCTTAGTCACTCTATTTTAGAAGATGTTTCATAGGTATTGCCTCCTAATACAAGAATCCCAGCCATGGGGTGATCCCCTATTAGATGTCCTGCTCAGACCAGGCCAAGATTTTCTTTCTCCCTACAGTCACTAGAACACTATAGAAAGAGTGTCCTAGAAATACTCTAGTCGAGTATAAGTTTTCAGTATGAGTTAGTCCGCAGAGCCATCAATTCAATTTAGAAGTCAGACAAACAAGTTCATATGGTGTGGCTTCGCATTTTTCCATCTAGTTGCACTTTACAGTCTCATGAATGTAACTATTCAAAGATGGATCAACCAAGTAGTTGCGTGTCCAGCTCAGTTCATGTATCATGCCTTAGTTTTAGAATCCAGATATTTAGTCACAATTCAGTTCGCAGTTGCCTTGTGCATCACCTCAGTTTCCTCATAGCTTAGAAAAAAAATTAGCCCACCATTCTTCAAGGGATGTAGTGTCACACGGGGCAGATACACTATAATCCCCCAAACTTTCATGACATAAACATGCCACTCTCTCTTCATGTATCGAACCCATTTTGGAGTAGTGTGTACCTATAGGTTGACCCTCTGTATCTAATCTAATCTATAAGCCATGTAGTCAATGGCTCAGTTCAGTTCACGATAGTCAGTCTATGTCACACGTTACAGACTTAGTCATATTCTCATGTTCCTATTCATGCATGTTTAGTAAAGGATCTCGAGTTGAGATCAAAATTTAGTATTTTGAAAATCTCTCCCATGAAGGAAGTAAAGAGATTTGGGAAGCAAGGGAAAAATTAGTCCCCGATATATCGGTCCCTTCAAAATTCTCAGTCGCTTAGGCAAAGTAGCTTATGAGCTCAATTTCCTTCAGATCTAGCTTCAGTTCATCCAGTCTTTCATGTCCACTAACTAAAGAAGTGCATAGGTGATCCAGCAGTTGTAGTCCCTGTTGAGGGCGTAGATATTCAGAACAGTCTCTCATATGAGAAAATTCCAGTTGAAATTCTTGACTATCTGATTTGCAGACTGAGGAACAAAGAAGTCCCTCTAGTTAAAGTTCTTTGGCGGAATCAGTCCGTTGGGTGAGATACTTGGGAAGTAAAAGCAGATATGCGGACCAAGTATCCTTACTTATTCTCCGCTAATTTAGACCCAGCCCAAGGTAATAGCTTTTCTTAAGATCATTCATCTTATGGTAGAAATTTCAGTTACAAACTATGCCGAGTTTTCATTTCAAACTTGGTATCTTTACCCTTACATATTCAGTCACATGTTCATGAGTCAGTTCAGTCATGTATTCATACATCAGATATGCGTGATCATCTTATTAGTAATCTCAATCAGGCACTCATGTATCATCTCAGTAATATAACCGTGCATTAGATATGCATGATCAGTATGAATCTCAGCTTAGTTAATCCCTTTCGAGGATGAATGTTCCCAAGGGGAGATATTATAATACCTCAAAAATCCCAACTGATAGTAGAACCATGCTTCAAGCTCATGAGAAATAAATTATAGTTATTTGGTAGTTTTATGATCAATTTAGATGTTTATTAAGGCCTCAAATATGTCCTTGCTATCAGACAAATTAAAATATCCCTTACCGATTGAATTCTTGAGAAGGATATTGTCATAATCAACTTCAAACAATCATATATTTTGTCATACTATGAATTTTTGATCTCATGATCCACCAACAGAGAGATAATTAAATTATCTTTCCAACGATACCAATTTTACAAAAATCCAATATCGGAGTAAAATGTTATGGCCGTTTTACTGAGAGCTATTTGAGCTGCCTCGAAGCGACGGGCAAGTTGATGGAACATCAAGTCAGCGAGGGATCATCGAAAATGAGGTATTAAGGCCATTTTATGGCCCAAAAATGATGGTTGGAGTGACGGTCAGTCACCAGAGTGATGGTCCGTCACCCAGACCATCAATTTTGTCCAAAACAGCACTGAAACAACGTTTTAAAGGGTTTTTTTGGGGTCTTTTTCAACCCTTTTAACTCCTAATTACATCAAGTCAAAGGACATAACTCCTCATTCATCCATAACATCAAAATTAGGGTTTCTTTCAAGATCAAAACCCAAGAATAAGATTCAAACCCTTCTTCAAGAAAACTCAAGAATCAAAACGTCACCTTTCAAGAACCTTCAAGAAAAGTTAGCCTCTTTCATGATACAAGATTTTGAGGTATTTAAAGTGTTGATTCATAGGTTTATTTCACCCATGAAACTCAAGAATATCTTTTAAAAATCCAAGATTGTGTATTTATGAATGTTTATGATTTAGTTGAATTGAAATTCATGTCCATGTTGTTGTGTGGTTTTGATTCATGTTTTAAATTATAAGTTCCAATGATTGATCCTAGTGTGTGATGATTTGTATAGTATTAAGGATAAACCATTCAAATTACAAATTTATTTATGCAACCATGATAATTAGATGCATTGATGATGGTATAACCAAAGTATGCTCTCCATGTGTTTGATTAAATGCCTATGTGAAGGAAAACGTATCATTATAGTATGATAGTATGAAATCTCCGTTCATGTACAAGTTAATGAATGCAATGTATTTGATAAAATGCCCAAGAGAACAAGAATCATGCTTTAGGACTCAATTATGACCAAATTGATGAACCCATATTTTACCCTTATGTTTAAAAGGACTTCCATGTTATTGTTATGCATTGAAATTGTTTGATGGGTTGTTCATGAGATTAGCCTATGAAGTTATGGCATGTTTATATGATTTCCTATTTATGTACAAAACCATGATAATCAAGTGCCTAATGAAATTCCCCAATGGTTGTATTATGGATTGTTAATTATGGTTGTAAGTCCAGGAAGTGTCATGTCTTGTCAGTTTTATGCTATCAAGTCCTGGGGGTACATGTACCCGAAAATTCAACTGTGTGCCTAGAGCCAGTGTCAGTTTTAAAGATACTCTCAGTCAAGCCATGTTCAGTAAAATTCAGTCAGTCTCATGACTCGGAAAAACTCAGTAATCTCAGTAATCTCAGTCAATTATCAAATCTCAGTAATATTCTGCCAGTCAACAGAACTCAATGAACTCAGTCTAGTCATTTTAGTTAATCATGTTTAGTTTCTATTCAAATAAGAGTAGCATTCAGCACCGAGTGAGCCCAAGGATGGGAACTCACCTATTATTAGAGGGTGTGATTCTTTGAAGCAGTCCCTGAGCTCCAGAACTACGTATCTAGTGTAGGTTGAGATATCAAATATGCTAGTTGAGGGTAGATGAGGTGGCTTAACCTGTTATATGAGGGTCCTACCATTTTTCTTAGAGTACCTGTTAGATGAGGGATTACTCACAGCTTTTCCTTACCAGTGGTGCGGTATTGACACTCTTCCAATTGGGGTTACAGATTGGACTCCAACTCAATTTTATTATCTTATTTGGGGCATGTCGGTTTGATGACTACTTCCCACAGTTATAGTCTAAGTCTCAGTAATAGAACTCAGATAGTTCTATAGAATTTAGGACTGTCAGATACAGTCACCCAGTTCAGTACGAAACTCAGGTAGTTCCATTAGAAACAGGACTGTCAGACACAGTCATTCAGATAATAGTTTATCACTTATATGAAACTTATGTTATCAGTATTCAAATTCAGTGATGTCATGATATCAGTCATATTTCACATATTCATGCATGTATTCTCACGTTCATGTTATTCAGTTAGTAAGTTATGTTCATGCATATAAACCCCTTGCATTCAGCCTACCTCACTTGCATAACAGTAAATTCAATCGTATTAATGCATTTGTGCTATGGTGTTCTATACCATAGGTTCAGAAGCACGAGTTCCAGAGCATCCTTAGTAGATCAGTCGTTCAGCAGACAGACTAGTAGTGAGTCCTCATCATTTGAGGATATTATCATTTGACTATTTCATTCTTTCAGTACTTAGTTTATTTCAGTAGTTGGAGTTAGTTGGGGACATATCCCATCAACTCATTATTTAGATAGTTTAGAGGCTTTTAGACTAGCATGTTCAGATAGTTATTTTAGTTATTTTGGTATTGATATACCATATCTCCAGATTTTATGTTTTATCAGATTTTTGAACCTTATGGCCTTTCAGCCTTTTATTCTGTATTTATACAGTATGTTATTCAGTACTCAGTTACAGGTATCAGTCATGGGTTAGCTTGAGGTCCTTCAGGGTCATGAGCATCGTGTGTCATTTTGGGTACCAGATTTAGGGCGTTACAACATTAAACTCAAGATCTCCTCTCCTCACATCAGCATAGGATTTCTATTGAATCTAGGTTGTCTTCAGCTTTCTCAAATTTACTAAACTTTCTCCATTGCCTCATACATTGAATTTGGCCCTATCAAAGAAACCTCACTTACTTCAAACCAACCAATAGGAGATTTACACCTCCTTTCATAGAGAGCTTCAAATGAAGGTATCTAAATACTGGAGTGATAGCTGTTGTTGTAGAAATACTTGACCAAAGGTAAATGGTCATACCACCTATCCTTGAAGTCGATAACACAAGCCCTAAATATGTCCTCTAATGCCTGAATGGTCTGCTTTGCCTAACTATCTATCTGAGAATGAAAACCTGTACTAAAATGGACTTAGGTACCAAGACACTTCTAAAATGCCTTCCAAAAATAGGAGGTAAACTGAGTACCTCTATCTGAAATAATGGTCAACGGAACCCCATGCAACTTTATCAACTCCTTGACATAGAGTCTAGAATAATCCTTGGCTAAATACGATGTATGGACTAGTAAGAAATGGGCTGACTTGGTCATTCTATCCACAATGATCCAAATAGAATTATGTTGATGATGTGTACGAGGTAACCCTGTACCAAAAACCATGTTCACTACCTCCCACTTCTAAGTGGGGATGCTGAACTCCTGAACCATACCACTAGGCCTTTGGTGTTCAACCTTAACCTGCTGATAATTCAAACACTTAGCACAAAATTTGCAATATCTTTCTTCATACCATTTCACCAATAGATTTCCCGCAAATCACGATACATCTTAGTGGCTCCTAGGTGAATAGAATATCGCACACCATGCATTTCTGCTAATATTCACTGTCTCAGACCATACACACTTGGAACACATAATCTGCCCTGATAACAAAGCACACTATCTGTCATTGGGAGAAAATCTCTAACTTCTGATCCCGTACTGCCTTCTTCAACTTGACCAGGATAGAATCACTATCTTGTTTTTTTCACTTCTGCCACTAATGAAGATTCCAAACCATTCTGAATCCGTATACTAACTTCGGCTGAATTAACTAACAGAACACCTAATCCAGTTGACTGATGAACTTCATGGGCTAACTCCTTCTTATCCTCCTCAATATGTGCAACACTTCCCATAGACAATCTACTAAGGGCATCAGCCACTACATAAACATTACTCAGATGGTACAACACACTTATATCATAGTCCTTCAATAATTCAAGCCACCTTCTCTTACTAAGATTTAGTTCATTATGAGTGAAAAAATACTGTAAACTTATATGATTCGTAAACACATCAACATGGACCCCATAAAGATAATGCCTCTAAATATTTAACACAGAGTCAAGTGCTGCTAACTCAAGATCATGGGTCAAATAATTCTTCTCATGGGGTTTAAGCTGTATAGAGGCATATGATATGACCTTACCTCACTACATCAACACACAACCAAGGCTAACTCTTGAAGAATCACAATAAACCAAAAACCTATCTGAACACTTTGGTAGAGTCAATACTGGAGCAGAAGTGAGTTGAGTCTTTAACTCCTAAAAACTCTTATTGCAGAAATCTAATCACTAAAATTTAACTTTCTTTTGGGTTAGTCGAGACATGGAGAAGCAATAAAAGAAAATCCTTCAAAAAACCATCTATAGTAACCAGCTAAACCCAAGAAAATCCTGATATCTCATGGAGAGATAGGCCTAGGCCAGTTTCTTATACTTTAATCTTATGAGAATCAACTAAAGTACCATCACCAAAAATGATGGGACCTAGGAAGGCTACTTATCTCAACTAGAATTTACACTTTCTGAACTTAGCAAATAACTAGTGATCCTTAAGGGTATGCAATACAATCCTCAGATGGCCTGCACGACCACCTTTACTATGAGAATAGACAAGGATGTCATCTATGAAGACTATGACAAACATGCCTAAGCACTGCTTGAACACCCTATTCATTAAGTCTATAAAAGCTGAAGGAGCATTCGTTAGTCCAAAAGGTATAACTAGAAATTTAATATGACCATACTAAGTTCTGAAAGCTATCTTTGAAATGCCCTCTAAGCTGATGATAGCCGGATCTGAGGTTTATTTTAGAGAAATAGCTTTCACCCTGAAGTTTGTCAAATAAGTCATCAATCCCGGGGAGAGGATACTTATTCTTGATTGTGACTTTGTTTAACTGACGATAGTCGATGCAAATTCTAAGGGAACCATCTTTCTTGAGCATAAAGAGAACTGAAGTACCCTATAGAGAGACACTAGACCTGATAAAATACTTATATAAGAGATGTTTTAACCATTCCTTTAATTTCTTAAGCTCAACTAGGGCCATTTTGTAAGGTGTAATTGAGATAGGTTGGGTATCTGAGAAGAGATCAATTTCATAGTCAATTTCCTTCTCAGGAGAACTTCAGGAAAATCTTCAGGAAACACTTCTAGAAACTCATTTACTATAAGAACTAATTCAAGACTCGGAGTTTTAGAATTTAAGTCCTTGACTCAGATGAGATGGTAAGTACATCCCTTGGATATCATCTTTCTTACCTTATGATAGGAGATGAGTCGACCGATAGGCACTGAAGTACTACCCCTTAATTCTACAACAGGTTTATTTAAAAACTGGAAGAGCACTATTCTATTTCTATATTCAACTGAGGTATAGCACGAGTAAGTCAATCTATACCGAGAATGACATCAAATTCCGTCATCTCTAATTCCATAAGGTCAACTGGAGTGACTTTCAGAGACACTGTGATCAGGTAATTTTTATATACCCGTCTGGCTACAATAGAGCTACCCACTGGGGTAGACACTAAGAAAGGCTCAGCTAGTATGTTGGGATTGATGCCGAAGTCTACAGCTATATAACGAGTCACAAAAGAAAGTGAAGCTCCAGTGTCTAACAATTCATAAACGTAAAGATGGAAAACTTGTAACATACCTATAACCACATCAGAGGAACTTTCCTGATCCTGCCGAGTTGTAAAGCATAAATTCAGATCTGACGCTGCCCACTGGTGCCACCCTATTGAGTCGAGCGACCTACTGAAGCTCATGAAAAGTTGACTGACCCTGTTGACAAAAATCCTTTCCCTTCTGGGTAACCCTTACGTAATTCCTAATCCTATGGCTTGGCTTCCTATATCCAAAACCATCACTGCCTTCTCTGCACTCTCCTTGATGATTCTTATAATATCCCCTGTAAAGAGGATTGGTGCGACCACTATTTATGCTACCTTGGGACTTAGATCCTGGCACTCTATCCCGATTGTCCTACCTGAACTTAGGCACTGTGCACTGGCTGAAGATGGGGCTGGAGATAAAAATTTCTTATGGAAATAAGAATGATTCCCACCATTAGACCTTTTCTATGAGAAATTAAAGCTATCAGTTCTGGCCCTCTTATCCTCCCTTTCCTTCTCTTTAAGCTTCACCTTTTTAATCTTCTGAGCATAAACCATCAACCTAGAAATATTTGTCTCCTTAATCAACATAATTATTATACACTCCTTGACTACACCATCTGACACACAAGACATAAACTTACTTATTCTGGCCCTAGAATCAGCCATAATAGTCGGAACATACCTCACTAATAGGGTAAACTTAAGTAGGTACTCCACACTTATGTTACCCTACTTCAGATTTATAAAATCCTGCACTTTGGCCTCCCTTAACTCATATGGTAAAAACCTATCTAAGAAGGCCGTAGAAAACTTCTCCTACTTTATAGGTCCTACCTCAACACCTCTGTCCTTTTTTCACTATTTGAACCAAGTGTGAACCACTCCTAGCAATTGGTCAGCGGCTAAGTCAGCACTCTCACTAGCAGATAACACCCATGATATCTTTCACTTTCTGCATACCATTGAGAAATTCTTATATATTCTCCTCAGACTTGGATCCAAAAAATAATGAAAGATTCATCCGAATGAAGTCTCGTATCCTAGCTACTGCCGTGCTCATTATTGGATTGGCTGGGGAAATATTTTTCTAGTTATTACGAGCATCCATAGTCTAGGCTAAAATGGTGAAAGTGGTCCTAAATTTGGTATGGGAAACATGTTTATTTAGAGAGACTTTCTGAATAGGTGGTGGTGCAGGCTGATCCCCGTTCCTTCTTTAGTTATTTCTTTTGGGAGGCATTTTCTATATATGGATAAAAGAAGAGTTAGAAAATAAAATTAAATTGATCTTATGCTCTTTCTCATGACATAAATTCTTAAAGAAGGGTAACTTTCCTAAAATGTCTTGTAGCCTCTTGTAAGTGTGGAACGCTTCATACCCATGCAGAAGACTCTAGTCAATGTGGCTTTTAGACACTCTAGGATACTTTGAAAACTTAGGCTTTGATACCAAGTTTGTTATGACTCAAAACTACCCCCTAATCGTAAAATGGTGCTTAAGGCGATAAGTGACCCTAAGCTAACCCATGATCTAGTAACTACTGTAAGCACTGAATAAAGTAATAATAAAACATCATAAGCAAAATCTAAAATGATAAAAATTCTGTCAAGGTATAATACTGAAACAATACCTAATATGTTTGAATATTTGATAAAAACTGAGCACAAGATTGACTATCTAAAAGCCTCTAAAACATGAGAAGTTGATAGGACAAACCCCCCACCTAAATCCGACTGACCAAAGTAAAGAAAGTATTAAAAATAACTTGTCCTTGATGGATGAGAACTCACCACAACTACAACTCAGTGGTACTAAACTAACTAAGGGCGATAGGGGAACTGAGCGACCGAACCTATGTTATAAGACAATGTTATGTAAAAGAGATATGCGATTAGTACTTTGAATGTATTGGTATGCGAGATAAGGACCAATTGAAGTTCATATAGATACTGATCATGAATGCATGGACATGTAAAAAAAATACAAGACTAAGTAAAGAATGTACTAAAAATGATCTGTAAAACTGGATGAATAAATAGCTATTAAACTGCACATTTGGTCATGCAAACATGAGCTGATATAACCTAAATATTGAACTAAAAATATAGGAGCTATCAGATTGGGGCATATCGATGACATGATGATATGGGTCCAACAAAGTTGATATCTCGAAGGACTCAGGTGTCACCATCGATTGGAAAGTTCCCCTAAGAGAATGTCAACCCTCAACTAGTAGAAAGACCTTTCAATACCAAATTGGCTATGTAGTTTTGGAACTTAGGGACTTCTACTAAAGGTCTCACCCTCGACTGGCAGGAAAACCTTCATCCCTAAATTTGCTCGATGCTAAATCCTACTCCCAACTGAACTAACACTGGTACTGATTAGAGTTAATAGCACTCACAACTGATAATTTCTCAATATGGATATGATAATCTGAATCTAGTGATAAAATCATGACCTGATTGACTTGTTGCTTGAAATTGAAAACATGCATAAACATATAGGTATCGGGTGTTCATAACCCTCCAATACTGAATAATACTTTAAATACAATAATATCATTCAAAACATTATAAGGAAATTCACGATTTAGAAACCTAAAACATAGTTGATGAAATCCATGATTATGAGTATGAGAATATATTAGACTCATGAGGCCAACACGTTCACATGGTTTAATTCATAACTTGATAAATTAACACTGTATCAACTAGAAATGACATGGATGATTAATATTATAAAATATGTAAGAGTATAATTCACATGGGGAAAACACAGTGTCATGATTCGTATTCAAAACTATTAAGGAAAAATTGAGTAAATTCACACTTAACATTAAAATTTCATAAAAGAGTAGAAGATGGTTTATAATTTTAAAACAAGAGATTCTTGGGACTCAGTGGGTGGAATAAACCCATTGATGAATATCCCACATACTCGAGTTTCTTGAATTCTTGAAGAAAACTTTTAATTGGGACCTTAATCGATGAATTATTGGAAGAAGCTTTGATTTTTGCATTCTTAGGGATGGAAGATATTTATACATTATTAAATGTCGTTGAATGGGAGTAAATAATGCCCTCTTTGGTTTTAAATTGTGAATTGGGTGTTTAGGAAGAAGGGAGAGGACCCAAATACCCCCTTTAACTTTAATGAAACTGCTCGAAATTACACTATTTCTGTGTCATGGAGGCTTATTGTGTAGGCTGGCCTATATGACACGCTGTGTATCACAGAGACTATCCTCTGTGACATGCTAAAATCGTAGAGGCTTACTATCTCTGTGGCTCAAAAATAATTCGAACCTCTTCCAAAAATTTCAAAACTCTCTTAGATAACCCATTTAATATTTCTACACATATTTGACCTCATAAATCAACGTTTTGAACTCAAGAAGGCCAAAAATAAAATGTCTAAAATCTGGGGGTTTTAAAATGGCCATGTGTAAGACCCCGCAAAATTTCTAAGCTTGATTTAGTCCTTTAAGTTTGTCAAGGGGTCCCAAACTTACAAAATTTTAGCTAAGTTTCTAGACGTTTATTTTTAGCCTTCAAAAGTTGGCAATCTTATTTTGCGGCCTTAATGTCCTTTAATGGTCTATAATTTTGTTAATCCATGATCAGGAAGGTCAATAGGTGTTTCCGGACGAGGTTTGGATTTTTTGGACCTCATTTAGATTATGTTTAGAAGTCCAAAATAGTGAACCAACGCGATCTTGGTGCGCCATGTCATCTATTGCGTTGGTTAATATTGTTACCAGGCTGCCAGTCAAAAGTCTTACGACACGGTGCAATTATAGCGCGGCGCATCGAGTATTGCGTCGATGCCATCGATACGCTGCATTGCCAAACGCGTTAGTGCCTAATTTTAGTCATTAAATGATCGCTTCCTTAATTTTCCCCAACCTTCAACTCTCATAACATGAAATTTAGCCCTCTTTTGGCTAAATACATTCATTATTTCACAAGTGCTCAAGAATAAGAAACCCTAGGTAATTAATTTCAATTCAAGAACTCAAACTTTCTTCCATCAATCTTCAAGAAATTCATTCAAGGGTCCCTTTTCACCCTTGGATCTCAAAAAACCCTTTTCAAACTATGAATTTTAAATTCCATGTTGTGGGTTTGATTCTACACATATTTACGTTTTGATATGATTCCCAAGGTTGAATCTTTAAAAAATTCTCATGATTTCATGTTAGTATGTGGATTGAAATCCTTAAACTTGAAGTGCTTGATATAGCCATGATGTATTAGTTGTTGATTCATTCCCTAGAAAAGGTTATGCCTTCCATGTGTTTATTAAAATGCCTAAGTGAATAAGAATTGTGTATTATGACCTATTTGTGAGCTATATGATGAACTTATGATGTACCCAAACACTCAAAATGACTCCCATGCTAAAGATATGTCTTGTAATGATTTGGTGGAGTGGTCATAAGTAAGGATTTGTGAAATTATATTATGTTAGCATGTATTCCCATTCAAGTGTAAGCTTATGACTTGCGAATGCTTCATGAAATCCCTCAATGATTGTATTATGAATTGTTGACTATGGTCATGTGTTTAACTAGTGTCATGTCTCATTTATTTTCATGCTATCGAGTCCAGGGGATATTTAATACCCGATAATTTAGCTGTGTGCCTAGAGCCAATGTTAGTTTTCAAGATAACCTCGGTCAAGCCACGAAAAGTAGAATTCAGTTAGTCTCAGAACTCAGGAAAAACTCAGCAGTATTCAATTCAGTCCTCAGTAACTCAGTCAGTTAACATAATTTAGTAATATTTCGTTAGTCAGTAGAATTCAGTAAACTCAGTCCAGTTTAGTCCAGTATATTCAGTTCAGTGTCTATTCAGTTGGGAGTAGGATTCAACACCGAGTAAACCCAAGTATGGGAACTCACCTACCAGTAGAGGGTGTGATTCTTATAAGCAGTTCTTGCATTCCAGAACTACATTGCCAGCATAGGTTGAGACATCAAAACCTATTAGATGAGGGTTGCTGAGGTGTCTTAACCTGTCAGATGAGGGTTCTACCATTCTCGTTAGAGTACCTGACCGATAAAGGTCACTCATAGCTTATCCTTACCGATGGCACAGTGTTGACACCTTTCTAATTGGGGTTACAGATTGGACCCTAACTTAATTATAATATCTTTTTTAGGGCATGTCGGATAGATGACTACCTCCCAAAGTCTCAGTCTCAGTCTCAGTCTTCAGTAAAGAACTCAGATAGTTCTACATATTTTAAGATTGTCAGATACAGTCACTCAGCTTAGTACGGAACTCATCTATTTCCATTAGAATTAGAACTGTCAGATACAGTCACCCAATTATCAGTAATCCATGTTATCAATAAACTCAGTATTTAGAATCCTTATAATTTCAGCTACAGTTATATATTCATGCATATATCCTCACATAGTCATGTTCATGTTATCTAGTCAGTTTAGTTCATGCATATGAACCCTTGCATTTAGCCTTACCTCACTTTGCATACCAATACATTCACACGTACTAACAAATACTTTTCTTTTGTGCTATGGTGTTTTATACCATAGGTT
This sequence comes from Capsicum annuum, assembly GCF_002878395.1. Taxonomy (NCBI): domain Eukaryota; kingdom Viridiplantae; phylum Streptophyta; class Magnoliopsida; order Solanales; family Solanaceae; genus Capsicum; species Capsicum annuum. The sequence goes on from NC_061114.1 coordinate 42,750,421, forward strand.
CGGACGCTCAGGTTTCTGATCGCGCTTAGCAGCTCAGATATCAGCAGTCAGAGTCAGTGGTAAGTCTTCATATTTTGAGGACATGATTATTTCATTCTTTTAGTATTTCAGTACTTAGTTACTTTTAGTAGATAGAGTTAGTTGGGGACATGTTCCATCAACTCCTTATTCAGACAGTTTAGAGGCTTTTAGACTATAGCATGTTTAGATAGTTATTTCAGTCTTGGTATTATCATACCTTCTTCAGACTTTGTTTTATTCGGTATTGTGTAGTATTTGAACCTTATGGCAAGTTTTTTGCCATATTTCCATATTTATTTTAGTTATATTGTTATTACAATATTATTATTATCCAGTGCTCAATTACAGATATCAGTCATGATTTAGCTAGTGGTCCTTCGAGATTGTTAGCACTGTGTAGCATCCGGGGTACCAGACTTGGGGTGTTACACCATGTCACTTGTATTTAGTTTAAATTAAATGGCTTGGGATCTCTAAACATGTTATGAATAGGTTAAAACTCGTCTAGAATATTGAGGGGTATTACAAAGACTTGATCCTCCGATTATATGGCAATACAATGAAAAAGAGATTGAAAAGATCTTTGATCACTGGAATTTGTGACAAGACAAAAAGAATAGGAAAAAAAAATTTCTAGTTAAGTAGAAGGAAAAACAAATGTGTGATGCAACTTGGGAGAAAAGATCATCATTTTGGAAATTGAAGGATGAAGTCAATGCTTACTTAGATTTTACTTCGTCAAGGACGACGAGCTCATCTTTAGGGGGAGGGAGTTTGTTATACCCTTAACTCGATGGTTCGGGTGGCTCGAGCTTGACTAGAGATTTACATGATCAACCTAGCCAAGACCCAATGATTGTAATCAAGGTTAGATTTACTTGAGGCTAGTTTACTGATATGGACATATCAGCAGGGCATGACACATGTTGGCAGTGTATGGCAAGACCTTGGCAGTGGCATGGATAAGACACGCAAGGCGCAGCTAAGGCATAATAAAGGTTAGAAAATTAAGAAAGATCAAAGCTAAGGTTGATTTAAGCCGAGGTCAGTCATGTTGCGGACGTGGCTAAGTTAAGGCAAGCTAGTCTAGAAATAGATGGGCTAGGTGGCTTGGATGCTGATAAGGCAGTGGCATGGGCGAGTGCACAGACGCCCAAAGCCCTGGTACAAAATCAACACAACTGCTGCCAAGGATGTGTCGGTATTGGGCTTGTGCATTGCACATGACAATAATTGGGCAATTACAATCGCTTTGGACATGGGGAAGGCTTTGTTTACTACTGTAATTTGTATTTTAAATTAATTCTATCAGTTGGGGATGTTAACTGAAATAGGATAGAATCATATGCTGAACATGTTTTGGGCATATAACAGAATTTTTTGGCATATAACAGAATTTGTGGCTTATAAAAGTCACCAAAAGTATCTCAAGCCAAATTTGTCCATGATAGATAGAATTTTGTAAGGCATTTTGTGTGTTCTTCTTTATGGAGTGAGTTAAATAGAAATTTTGAAAGTGATTCTTGTATATGCTTGTGTCTATTTTCATTTCATAAGCCTAGGAAACTAAGTGTTGAGTGAACAAAGTAACTGCTAAAGCCATAGTACGTGTCGCTACCAAAGTGGGTTCGATCTAATAATTTGACCCTCTATCATATACTATGATGCATGGCAACACTTTGACTTGGCTAATGTTCTATTAATATGTGTCTTTCACATCCCCCTATCTAAGGTAATGTCCTTGGTAACCTAAATAAGATGAGTAATAAATAAGGATAATTTAGTCAAATTGTCTTTCAATTCATGCTTTTCTTAATGGTTGTGCAACTTAAAAAGATGATGGGGAAGTATTTACTAAATCAATATAAAATTAATTAAAAAAGTTCTCATTTTACCTCTTTTATTAATATTTTTTGAAAGTCTAAACAAGTTTATAAATTCCAAAAGTTTCTTTCTTAAAAAAATAGATAAAGAGTAAACTAGTAAAATTATTCATCTTATCTATGATTTCTTAAGGAAAGTGTAAGGAGGAAAGTGAACAAATAATATAAAATAGAGAGGATAGTGGTTTTAAACTATATGACTATAAAGTTAATGCATAATTTTATTGCAAATATGTGACAATCTTTATTCCCAATTAATTTAGGATGTCACATAAATTAGTAAAAATGAATTATATTAATTGAGATAAATATTTATCATTAAGAAATAAATGCATAAACTTTATGATATTACTTAAATTATACAAATTTTAGCTATATACATACATTATTGACACCCAATTTGTCCCATTTTCCCTCTAATTTATTTATTTACATTTCTTATTAATTAATAATCCATTTTAATCTATTAATATAATTTTTCTAATTTTATTACTATATTGGTAGTACTATTTGTTTACCCTTACTATTAACATTAGTATTATTGTTATAATTACATTAATTTTCATATTAATATTTATTAGTACTGTTAATGTGATTGCACGAATTACTATCTATCGTTAATTTTTTTTTTTTATTATTATTACCAATATTTTATATGTATATTTATAGTTTTAATATTCACGTATCATCATTTATATATATAGAGAGAGAGTGCAAGGAGGAGGGGGGGAGGGGGTGGAGGGAGAAAGAGAGAGAGAGCGCTCTTGCATTAGTTTATTATCTAAATTTATGTAACATAGAATTTAGATTGTCAATCATAATTTTTATATGATTTTTAGATATTTTGAGTTGTTAACTATTGATTTATAATATTATTTTCATATTTTTTTAAAATAATACTCCCTTTGCACCAATTTTATGTGGGGTAGATACAATTTGACGAGTCAACTAAGCATTCTTATATCTTGTAAATATTTTAAACTGTTAATTATTGTGATTTATAGTATTTTTTATTTTGTCCCGATTTATGTCATATTGCTAAAACTTCGAGAGTCAATTTAAAGAAAGGACAGTCCAGCACATTAAAGCTTCTGCTATGCGCAGAGTTTGAGGAAGGACTCAACCATAAGATTCTATTACACGCAGCCTTACCTTGTATTTCTGCCATTTTCAAGACTTGAATCTTTGACCTCCTAGTCACATAAAAATAACTTTACCAGTTACTCAATAATTTCGAGAGTCAATTAAATTTTTTATATGTTTTTTTTAGATATTTTAACTTTTTAATTATTGTGATTTATAATAATTTTTATGTAATTATAATACGTGTTACTCCCCTTGTCCCAATTTAAGTGGCTTCAGTACAATTTTGAGAGTCAACTAAATTTTTTAAGCTATTATTATTGTGATTTATAATACTTTTTCTTCTGTCCCAGTTTATATGGCACCGATAAAATTTTGAGAGTCAATAAAATTTTTATGTTAAATATTTTAAATTGTTAATTATTGTGATTTAGTAGTGCTTTTTATGTAATTTTAAATATATATCAGATTTGAAAAATAAGAAAAATAAATTAAAATGGAGAAAGTATAACAGAAAAAATCCAAGCAGGTAGTTGAAGCAGGTATATCGCACTACTGCTTGCTTTAGCTGGTGAAACTCTCTCTTATAAGATAGTAATAATAATACACAAACGCACCCAAAGAAATTAATTTAACGCGAAAAAGACTAGAAGTTCTGCAAAAATAAGCCCAAATTAATTTAATAATTTCAGTTAAACTAAGACTAATATGGCCCAAGCTTTGTCCATAAGTAGGCCAAAAAGAGCTGAAAAGGCCATTAGTCAAAATAAGCCCAAATTAGCTTGGTATTTTTAGCTACACGAAGACCAATATTACCCAAGTTTGGGCCATAAGTAGGCCAAAAAACAGACGATCTATCGGTCCTATTTTTCTTTTATCTTGAGCTACCCTTTTTATCCTCAATCCAATTATCTAAAATATATAAAATGCCCCTCTATGTTCTAAACAGTTTAAGGTTATAGATATTTATGTGTGTGTATTATTCTAAAATCTTTCAGCAGTGACAACTTTTCTTTTTTTATCTCCCCTTCTATCTCGAGAAAAAGGAGCAAGCTTCATCAACCATGGATAAAGGTTGTTCGCTTAATTTTTGTGAAGCCTTAAAAGTTTCAAACATGTCTTAATCTTTTTTTTTTTTTTAATTTTATGCTTCAAAGATGTCCATATCAAAAGCAAATCAAAATTTCATCCCTTTAAATATAATATAAAGCATCACATTTTCTTTGTGCTAATCACGTGAAGGTCCCACAAGTCATCCAAAGTTATCGATGTTCGAATCTGGAGTTTTGACAAAGGATTCAAAATTTCAAATCCAAAATTTCTCTCAAATAGAAGCCTTGTCTTTTTTCTACTGTTATAAATACTCGCATAAATATTTAGCCAAAACCAAGTTTTTGAACCATATAAAAATCTCAACTTTCTCTTTCTACTTTAGTTACTTATCAATTTTAGTTCTTATATTATTGATAAGGAGTAATAACAAATTTGGAACTTTCAAACTTCAGTTCAATGTCTCTAGAAAAGTCACTAACCTTAAATTCTCGTCTTCCTGATTTTTATTTTTCCTTTTCCTTTTAGATTTAAAATTTGTATTTGTTTTTAGAAGACATGTCATATAGGGTAAAAATATTTTGAACATATATGAATTAAAATTATAAAACATGGGATGACTTGATCGTCACCTGGACAAAATTAAATTACAGATTACACCTTTGCTAACCGAGACAATCAGGACTAGATAACATACAAGACATCAATTAAAATGGTACAATAATTATCTTGAAATTTTTGTTTACTTTCTCATAAATTTATATCATTGTGTTGGTATGTCACAATTCTTGCAAGATATTCTTTAACTCGAACACTTATATAGATTGCTTGATCATCTTGCATTCTTGTTGGGACTATGTCCTTTTATTGGTTGTGACTCTGTCACCATGTTTCCATGCCTTTTTATTTGGTTCTTTTATCATCTTGACTTTGGATTTGATGGTTCGTCTCAACTAATAAACTTGTCCATATTAGGTATGAGTTGGAAAGCTATTTTTAATATGGTTTTGATTTTCTTGATAGTATATTTTGACCCTACTTGAGACATGTCTTGTCCTTTGGATATTTTATTATTCTTGGTGTCATTACATGATGTACATATTGGGTGAGATATGTTATTTAACAAATTCCCATCGAATAGTCCTATAAGCTTTCTGAACACTTGATCTATTGAATAATGACATTGATATTGATATTGATATCTGGAAACATTATAAAGTTTGATATATGACACTTTTAATATATTTTTTTACTTGAGTGATATATATATATATATATATATATTTATATATAGAGAGAGATATGTCACATTTGAGTTGTTGATGTTGGGTGAATTTATGCATTCTAGTGTCACTATTCTAGACTATTTAGCCTTGTTTTGAGGATGATTCATGTGATTAATGTGTTAATATTGATATAAATAAGAATCAAAGTGTTAAAGTATGTGTTTACAATGTTCAAAGTGTATTCTAAACAAGTTGGGTTTAATTGGATCAGTTAGAGCTCAATCAATGAAACTAGTGTTACTAGTTTGAGCTGGGTGTTTGTCTAGTATCTTTTGTTGGATTCTATTGTATTCAATGTGTTCTAAATGATTATAATGGTATTATTATATGTGTAAAAACTTGTTGGTAGTGTATAAAGTTCAAGTGATCCAAGTAAAGAGTCGAAACATGTAGTGGAAGATCATGGAAATTTACCTAGTCTAAGCTCTTGGTTTTGATTCGTCCTGATGGATGTTGTGTTGTTTGAACTTCTAATTCGTGTGGTGTGTTCTTGTAGGATCTTTTGTGAGCTTTTTATGATGATATATAGATGATTTGGAGTCTGGAAAACCATTGGAAAGACACCATAATGTCAAGGATGAATGAAGGAACGTCCAACACTTAACAAAATTTCAAGATATAATTTCCAGAGAGCTATCCGATGAGCTCGCGATATGACTTCCGCAGACGTCTCTCATTTGTGACACGACTTCCACAGATGTCTTCAAATATCGTGACACTACTTCCACAGACGTCTCTAAAACTCGCATCGCAAGGTCCACTTCAGACAAGGCCAAAGTGTGCAATTTGAATCCTAGACGGCCTGGGACTTGTTGTCGACTACTAATACATCTTTGTACTTGTCATTAATAATCTTAGAACGTATTGTAGAATCAAAGAGGCTGCTATAACTTCATAACTTAGGTTTTTATCATTTTAATTTAGTTCATTCATGTCCTTAGTTATTAATTACAATCTAGTGATTACGATTATGACTATGCTGGCTAAATGCCCCCTTTTCGAGGTTAAAGACAAGAACATGAGTATTATTATTATGAATTAAGTTCATTTGATTTGCTTATAATTATTGATTATTTGTTTATGCTTGTTATAAATATTTTAAGGATTCTTAACCCTTAGAATAAATCTATTGTCAATCTTGTGAACTCGGGAGAGGGAATAGAAAGATAAAACGTGGGAATAAACAAAGTTTGGGTTTTTATTCTTTTATAAAATAAAGAATTGAACTTAGCACCAAGGACAAGGATGTACTTAGAAGCCGAACTTGATTCAAATGTAGGATGATAGCTAAAAGAACTTAAGTGGACTATTACATCCCCGCTCAATGATGTAGTTGTAAGGTTCAACTTAGGTAAAGGATTAAGGGTTGGGAAAACATAATCATGCAACTAACCATACAAATCAACAACCAAGATAAGCAAGTTAATGAATGAAATTCAACAACATAGTATGATTGTTCAAAGTGCTTAACCCTGGGTTTTATCCTATTGATTGTTACAAGATCTTTACATTTCGCATTGTTTACTTTACTTGCGAAAATTCCAAACTCTCTTTTTGGTTACGCTTGCATCAAGTGAATCTAAATTGTGAACTGAAATCGAACTATGATTGAATCAAGTCTTTGTGGGAATGATACTTGGCTTTCATTAGGACACTTTACCACTTCATAAAACCAAGTACACTTGCGTGTGCGCTTGGGTGCTGTCAAGTTTTTGGCGCCATTTCTAGGGGTTTGTTCTTTGGCAATTGTTTATTTTAGTTTCACTTTTAGATTTATTTTGTGTTTTTACACTTGGTCTTGGTTTTGTGATTGCTAGAAACTGGTTTTATGGTTAGGAAGCTGGAAAGGGATTGGTATTTGATTGAACCAACCCCCAAACCCAACAACGCTTCCATTAATAAAGGAGAGACACAATCTATCTCCCCCAATTTTTGCAAATAGAAGAAGAACAATAGAATCCTGCAATAATGGTTGCTAAACAACAAGCATAGAGAACGGTTAGGAAAGTGGCAGTCCTACTTTCAATGAACTTGACTTCCCCAATTCAAAGATCGGATGTTGGGGGGAATTTCGAGTTAAAACACAATATGGTACAGCTTCTCATTAGCAGTAGACAATTTGCAGGGCTTTCCCACGAGGATCCACAAGTCCATTTGTAGACTTTCATTGAGCTTACTGATACATTCATTCCGAATATGGTGAGTATAGATTATGTAAGGCTGAAACTGTTTCCCCATTCACTTTTGGGGAAAGCTAAAAGGTGGTTGACTTCAGAGCCGGCCAATTCAATCACATCATGGGATGACTTAGCCAGAAAGTTCTTCATCAGATTCTTTCCATCAGGCAAGACTACGATACTTTGCAGTGGGATAGTGAGCTTTAAATAGAAGCATGATGAAAATCTATATCATGCTTAGGAATGCTTCAAGGCCCTTCTTCAGGATTGTCTACACCACTAACAGTTCAATGAGGTACTTGCTCATACTTTTGTAGAACCTCTTGATCACAATGCAAAGATTTTGCTAGATTCGGCTGCAGGTGGTCAAGCGCTGGAGTTAACTTATGATTAGATATACACATTGTTGAACTACATAACACAAGTAAATCTAAAGTGGCATTCATATTCTAGAAGTGCCACAAAGAGAATTACGGGTGTATTGAAGGTGGATCAATTCACGACCTTATCAACTCAGGTTGCAGCATTGCAGAATATATAAACACTCAGTTCAACAGCCTAAAATTGGGATCTCCACAACCTACAACCACAGTCAATGCCATCCAACAAGCTACAGGTTGTTGTGAAGTGAGCGATAATAGTGGTCACTTAGCGGCTATGTGTGCTTCCAATCCGAAATTAGTGATGTATGTAGGTAATGCTCAAAGGCCAAATTATGGTAACGCCTTTAACATGAAGTGGCATACTCAGCCATGGAATGCCTAACAACAACAAATTAATCAACCACAGATACAAGGCAATCAATCAACTAGCAACATGGAAGGTATATTGAAGCAGCTTTTAGCTAGTCAGATATAATTAACTACAGACATAAAAAATTTGCAAGCAACTTATAGAAGCTTAGAGATTAAAGTAGGGTAAATACAAAAATCATTAAATACTAGGCCACAGGGCAGTTTTCTAGCAGATACAGAAAATCCAAAACAGGTTATGGCAATCACCTTAAGGAGCGGTAAAGAGCTTCAAGAAGAACCACCTAAGGTAATAAAAGAGGTAGATACAGATTTGAATCCCCAATATGTTTTTGAAAATGCTATTTATAAGACAAGAAAGTCTGAGTACCTCAAAGAGACAGTTGTTGCTGAACCAGAAAAGAAGAAAGTGTCACCACTACCATTTCCTCAAAAGTACATGAAAGCAAAGGAGGATGCAATATTTAAGAAGTTCTTTGACATGTTTAGATGGATTCACATTAATTTACCTTTGTTAGATATATTATAGGGTATTCCCAAGTATCCAAAGTACTTGAGGGATGTGGCTGCGAATAAAGTAAAATTGTAGGATGAGGGGGCGATAACACTCACTGAAGTGAAATTCCCTAAGAAATTAAGAGATTCGGGGAAGTTTACTCTCCTTATCCAAATAGGGAGTAAGTGGTACACACACTGAGTGACTTAGGGGAAATCATAAATTTGATGCCTCTATCTCTATTTGAAAAATTGAGCTTGGGAAAGACTAAAGCGACCACCTTGGTTTTACAGCTGGGATATGGGTCATTTGCATATTCGAAAGGAATAATTGAGGATGTCATCATAAAGGTTGGTAAATTTATTATTCATATTGACTTTATTATTCTTTATTTTGAGGCATATAAATAGGTACTAATAATATTGGGGCCTCCATTCTTAGCAACTGGAGGAGCATTGATTGACGTTAGAGAAGGCACGCTCAAAATAAGGGTAGAGGTTGAAGATGTGGTATTTGATTTTTATAAATCACCCACACTAACATCCCAATATAAAGATTTATGTATGATTAATGTGATTGAAGGGGACAAGTGTGGGGTGGCTAGTCTACCAAAGACCTCTTTGGTCTACCTAATTGAGCAGCCTAAGTTTCTACCGTCTAAGCCTAACAGGATGGAAATTGATGACCCTGAAAAGGCTAAAGTTGAAAAATTAGTTACCCTTGAAAATTCACACCCAAGAGGGGTGAAGAGAATAAGAAGATGGAGGCCAAGTATGAGAAAGAGAAGGAAGGAATATGGTTGAGTAGAGCTGGGTCGTGCCTCGACAATAAATCAAGCACTTCTTGGAGGCAATCCAAGTTAAGTAGGTATTTTTTCTTTTTAATTTTTAGTTTTTACTTCACGTAGTTTCTATTTTTGATTAAGTCACAGGTTAATGGAAAGTCTGAGTACCGGAAATCTGAGCTTAAAGCATGGAAAAAAATGAAGTGTGGGATCCTATGGATGCCATTAATGCAAAAGATGCTACTAGCTAGCCTAGAGGTCTCAGGGAGTATTTCTATCTCTTACTTTTAATTTCACTTTGGGGACAAAGTAGATTTTTAAGTGTGGGGTGGGGAAATTCCTAAATTTTGGCTCAATTTAAAATTTTTTGGTGTAAGATATTCTTGTTGGTGCTATTTTTGATTATATGGTGCAAGTAATGTTTTTTATAAAAGCATGTTGAATGAGTGAATTGCTATTTTTGAGACTCTTAGGCTCAAATTTTTGACACTTGTAATTTTTTGCTTTAATTTGAATTCATTCCATTGTTTGGTTGGGAGTCTATGATGATCCCATTTATTTGAGAATGTTCCATATGTGATGTAAGGTTTTGCATATTCCTTGTTACACGTAATATCTAGAACTTTCCCGGTGTGTGTGTAAAGTGAAAGAAAGAGTGTGGGTTTAGGAGATAATTTGGGCATTTCTTTGATAGCCTTGCTTTATACCTTCTATTTGTCCTACCCTTTGTGCATTATCCTAGTTAACCCCTATTAAGACTTTGTCCTTTTCTTTGATAGCCTCAAGTGTAGCCTAATCCCCTTCTTTGATAGACCAGAATTTGATCCAAAAAGCTCCTAAGTGCTTTAATAAAAAATTAATTTAGTAAGGAGTTTGAGAAATTGAAGAAGAAAAAGGTGAAATTGATGCCCCAAGTTACGATTTATTGGTGTTTATAATTGATGTGTGGTGGTTGGAAGTGATGAAAATGGTGTTAGAAATATTCCCATGATTGTAGAAAAATAAAAAAAATTGAATCTTGAAGGAATAAGCTATACACCCACCATGTATTTGTGAAAATGCTTAAAAGAGATGGGTCAAAATAAATGAATGGGGTAGACAAAATGGTGTGAATTAGTTGTTGAAGATTGATTTTAAATGTATAATGTAATATATTAAAGCGCTTACAGAGGTTAGTCACTATTCTTAAATAATTCCTACTCGTCCCTTAACCTACATTACAACTCGGAAAAGACCTATTAGATCTTAAGCTTCATCATTCTGATATTAATGGAGCACTACACTAAGGGAAAGCTTATGGGTCATTATGTGTAACTTGTAAATTCTTTGTGAGAGTGAGTGTAATTTCATTCTTGTACCCATCATGTTATAAATTGCTTAATTATGAGTGATTATGGGTAACTCTCTTGTTATGAGGGGCACATGTTTGATGAATATGGATGATTTATATGATGTTGTTGATTGAGAAATATGCATAAGTTTGCTAATTTTTGAGTCTATTCTTGAGGCTAAGATGTGTTGAAGTGAGATAATTGAATTTTCAATAATTTATAACATGCTTAGTGTTGTAAACTTGCATTTCCTGTAGTCATTGTAGTACTAGCATGAGTTTCTAGTATGTAGTTAGAAGTGTGGAGTCTCTTTACTTCATGATGTTTATAGTGAAGAGTTCTTTGAGTACGAACAAGGCTTTAAGTGTGGGGTGGTGATGTTAGGTGTATTTATGCATTCTAGTGTCACTATTCTAGCCTATTTAGCCTTGTTTTGAGGATGATTCATGTGCTTAATGTGTTAATATTGATATAAATAAGAATCTATGTGTTAAAGTGTGTGTTTTCAATGTACAAAGTGTATTCTAAACAAGTTGGGTTTAATTGGATCACTTAGAGTTCAATCGATGAAACTAGTGTTATTAGCTTGAGCTAGGAGTTTTCTAGTATCTTTATTGGATTCTATTGTGTTCAATGTATTCTAAATGGTTTTAATGGTATTATTATATGCTAAACAACTTGTTGGTAGTGTACAAATTTCAAGTGATCCAAGTAAAGAGTCGGAACATGTAGCGGAAGATCATGGAAATTTACCTAGTCTAAGCTCTTGGTTTTGATTCGTCGTGATGGATGTTGTGTTGTTTGAACTTCTAATTCGTGTGGTGTGTTCTTGTAGGATCTTTTGTGAGTTGTTTATGATGATGATGATATTGATATATATATATATATATATATATATGTATATATATATATATATGTATATATATATATATATTATATTATTCTGAGGCTGGAAAACTATTGGAAAGACACCACAATGTCAAGGGTCAATGAAGGAATGTCCAACACTTACCAAAATTTCAAGATGCAATTTCCAGAGAGCTATTGCAATGAGCTCGCAACATGAGTTCCACAGACATATCTCAATCTCGCGACACGACTTCCATAGATGCCTCCCAATCTAGTGACACGACTTCCACAAATGTCTCATAAACTCACATCGCGAGGTCCACTTGAGACACGGACAAAGTGTGCAATTTTAATCCTAGATGGCCTGGGACTTGTTGTCCACTATAAATACCTCTTTTTACGTGTTATTAATCATCTTGGAATATATTGGAGCATCAAGGAGGATGCTATAACTTCCTAACTTAGGTTCTTATCATTTTAATTTAGTTCATTCAAGTCCTTAGTCGTTAATTACAATTTAGTGATTACGATTATGACTATGCGTGTCTAAACGCCCTTTTTTGGGGGTTAAAGCCTAGAACATGAGTATTATTGTTTTGAATTAAGTTCGTTTGATTTGATTATAATTATTGGTTGTTTTTTATTCTTGTTATTAATATTTTAAGGATTTGCGACCCTTAAAATAAATCTATTGTCAACCTTGTGAACTCAGGAGAGGGAATAGGAGATAGAACATGGGACTAAACAAAGTTTGGGTTTTTATTCTTTTATGAAATAAAGAATTGAACTTATTACCTAGGACAGGGATGTACTTAGGAGCCTAACTTGATTCAAACATAGGATGATAGCTTAAATAACTTAAGTGGACTATTACATCCCCGCTCAACGATGTACTTGTAAGGTTCAACTTAGGTAAAGGATTAGAGGTTGGAAAACCATAATCATGCAACTAACCCTATGAATCAACAACCAAGATAAGCAAGTTAGCAAATGAAATTCAGCAACATAGTATGATTGTTCAAAGTGCTTTAACCCTGGGTTTTCTCCTATTGACAAGATATTTACATTACACATTGTTTACTTTACTTGCATGAATTTCAAACCATCAACTGAGTCTAAATTGTGAACTGAATTCAAACTATTATTGAATTAAGTCTCCGTGGGAATAATACTTAGCTTTTATTAGGCCACTTTACTACTTGATAAGACCACCAACACTTGGGTGTGTGCTTGGGCACTGTTAGTTGTCAATTTTTTAGAAAATAATTGAAGAATTTGTAATGACCCTTCAAGGCATTTCCTGCTCTTTCATGATTTTTCTATATTTAGAGCCTTTCCATATCTTTCCCACATCATTTATTATTTACTAGGACTGATACCGGATATTTTTTTTGATTTTTAGAACCATTTCTCTATTTTGGAGCTTTTGAAGTTGAGAATATGGTCTCAAACCAAAACTTTAGTTAAACAACCTCGAATTCAATTTGATGGTTCTAGTTGCTCCAGAATATTAATTTTAGGCTAGGGGACCCTTGATTCTGTATCAAGACTTTCATACTCATTTTAGGCTATTGGGTGAATTTTGATAAAAATCAAAACCTTGGGTATGGGATCCATATTTTGTAAAAAAAAAACCCTAATAGAAATTTTAATGATTTTTTTTAAGTGCTAAATGGAAAATTTAGTAGGGTAGCATAGTTCATTTACTCACACGAGGTCCTGAATGAATTTTTAGCACCCGATCGAAGTCAGTTGGGACTTAGAAAATTATTGGTGCCCAAGTTGCTGGTGTAATTGATTTAGAAGCTCATGACGGATTTAGTAATTATTGATTTAGCGAATCATGAAAGATTTAGTGGTAGTCAATTTAGCGACTCATGATTGATTTAGTGGTAGCCAATTTACTGGCTAATAACAAATTTAACGGTCACCTTTAAATCAGCAAAGTAGGCATTAAATCAGCCATCGTTGGTATGTTATAAATATATCTTTTTTCCTCAAAAAATAGATTTATTCATTAAGCATAAAACACCATTAGAGCTATTGAAAGATCAAAAACTTATGGGAAATCATTATTTTAAGCTGCACTCGAGTTGGAAGCATTATTCCGATTATTTCATCACCATTTTCTCGTAAGTTCTCGACTTCAAATTGGCTAAATTCTCCACTTTTTGTTCTCATTTCTTTGAGTATATTGGGACTCATCGGGGGCTTAAATTATGCTTAGTTTTTTGGGTTAAATAATCCTTGAGCTGAGTGGGATGCTGTGACAGTTTTAATTTTATGATTCTGCAAGCAGACCCCATAAGAGACTTTTAGTCTGATTTCTAACTAGAGTTTTTATACGCAATATAGATATCAATAATCTTGTCTTGACGTGTAGAATTTTATTTTTATAGCTTAAAAGTAGTCAAAAGATACTCAGAAGGAAAAAACTATAGTGTAGAGGATTTTACAAGCTTTCGGTGGCATTTAGGTAGGCTAGGATTATCCTGACATCATTTTTAAGGTAATAGTAGGATATTATGCTATCTATGGGTGGGTACTTACAGCTCGGTTGTTACTTTAGCATCTATTGCCTTAATAGTTGGTTAAGGGCCCTTTTTAGTAAAATTTAGCTCTTTTCCCCCCTTATATTACTCTATGATTATCCCTTAGGACTAGTCTTAGCTTATTTAGTGCCTTATGATGCAATGGAGAAGTTGTATCCTAGATTTGGGTAGGTTCTTACCTTAGGTCGGGTTTTTATGACTGGTAGTGTGCCCCGACCCTCTTTATGGTAAAATGCCTAGAATAGGTCCTTGTTGACCTGTACAACATTTATCCGCTTCCTTAGGATCCTTGAGTTTTAGGTTGACTTAACAAGTTAATGAGTCTATTTAGATTTATTACCTCAGGTAGGGTAGTATTTCTCGTTAAAGTGCACCTCTCAGCTTATAAATTAGAACCCATATTGCCTTAGAAGACTTGATCACATAACATTGTAGTTTAGGGCTTATTGGACCTAAGTCGAACTACATTCTTGGAATACTACTACTTTTAGCTTATTTATCAGTTCTTGTTTTAGTCCGACACCTAGTAACACTATTGTTATACTTATTAGTTTGATTCAAGCATGATATTTTACTATTTTGATATCATTCTGTAGTTTTGATTTAAGTCCGACATTTATTACCTTTATGGATACTAATTTGGGGTTGGAAATTTAATAGAGACTAATGAGACTTGGGATTAAGGTTGGCATAGAGTGTCAGGTACGTTTATCACATGTTGTCTAATTTTATATTTATTATTTCTGTTATTCTGTCCTTATACTAGTGTTACTCTTTTCTTGTATGTGTCGTGCTTATGGGAACTTGGTTGGGTTTATTTTTCTTATTGTGCTTCTGAGAATATGGGTGTCTAGTTAGATTATAGATAAATTTTTATTTCTATTTTGATTTACTTAATATATATATGTATGTATATATATATATATATATTTATTTATTTATTGCATCCCCCGAGTACAATATATTATTTTTGTTTCTGCCATTATTACTGACTTTAGTTTACTTTCTTGTATTTTATTCCTATTGGTACTATCATTTTGTTCAGTTGGTATATGATGCCTACTGAGTACCTACTATTCTAGTACTTATACTGTAGTTTTGCATCTCTTTCCCTGATGTAGGACAAGTGTACCAGTCATCGTCGTTGATGACCTCCTCAGCTTACGTTACTGTTTGGAGATATGGTGAGCTTTAGAGTGCAGAGTTGATTCTTTTCATGTTGTTTTGGGATTGTCCCACTTATATATTTTGAGACTGTGATGTATCTTTGATATTGTCTAGTACTCTTTTTCTGTATAGTGGCCTTTATACTGACCTTACTAGGTCGTGGGGGAACTCATTTTGTATATTTTATCCCCCTCTTGCTATTGTATAGTATGTTCATATATATATATATATATATATATCACTACTTTTCGTTGCTTAGTATTTCCATTGTATGCCATTTTCTTATTTTATTATCTTCCGCTAGTTAGCCAATTACTTGACATTTTGGCCTATGATTTGGCTTACTTATTGGTGGGTTAAAGTAGGTGCCATCATGACTAAAGAAATTAGACCATGATAGTTTTGTATCAGAGCATAGATTCATCAATATTATTGGTACATGAGCAAGTGTTTAGCAGAGTCCTGTGGATCGATATGATGATGTTGTATCCTATATTCATGAGGCTACATGACATTCTTAAGAGAATCTCACTTTTTTGGTTTATTTTCATGCGTTGTATCTATAATGGTTTCTAGATTCTTATTTGTTTCATAAGAATAAGAACCCAGGTTGATCTAGAAGTTGAGGTTAGGCTAGAGCTGCATTCCCAACTTGAGAATGGTTAGGAATCCTTCACCAGATCCTATTATTGCTCCCGAGATAAAGATAACACTTGAGGGCCATCCATTTCAGCAATAGGTGGCATAGGGGGCAACTCAGGATGCTCTAGGGTTTATATTTTTTTCAGTGCTCCATGATGCTTTAGTACAGTTATTGGGCTTGGTAGGTGGTCCACAAATAGATGGGTCCCATATAGTAGCCCAAGGTGGTCTTGGTTTAGGAACTCAACTTATCGTTGTGGCTTTTAGAGTAGAGGTCTTGCCAGCATTGATAGTTATACACCCGACAATAACTCAACCAGTTATGGCTTGATATAGATCTAGATATGAAGGATAGAAAGCTACCAAAAGAAGCAAAAGATAATCAATTCAAGAAAGTAAAAAGAGGTAAATTGACATAAGAAACTACACAGAATTAAGAACCAACAAGTGTATCAAACTCAAAGAACCTTAAATGAGTAGAATCGAACACCAATTTCTTACGTAGAGCTCAATGGAATCAGAGTTCTCAAGCAACCTTCGTTTCTAAACAAGATGTCAACAAAAGCTAATCCAAGCTTGCAATTCATTCTCAAAGGAGCATTCATTCATATATCATCAAAAGTTGTAATGAAATAGTTAAGGCACATATTTATAGTGTTTCGTTTGCCTAAGATTATCCTATTACAAGAAATAGACCAAAAGTGGCTATTTCAGAAATAACCCACATGGGACTTTCAAAGTATGATCCAAGCTCCAAGCAATTATCCACACATGGGATTGTGGTCTTGGGCGTCTAAAAGAGGTCCACCGAATGTATCTTTGAGCTCTTGGATTGATCATGGATCGGGCATCTTTGTATTGGCCTCAGATTATGTGGTCAAAAGATTTAAGGCCTATCTAGATCGTATCATCCTCTCCTTCTTGAAAAAAATTCGTCCTCGAATCTAAACCATGCAAAGTAGTAGGAGACACAAGCAAACACACTTTTCTTATGGCATGAGGGTTAGGGTTAGCACAATCATTCAAAACATCATGCCAAGGTTGCACACACTTTTGATATAACCAAGAATCAAAATGACCAATCAAGGGTGTATAACACCCAAGAGTAAGAACTACTTGGTCATTGAAGAGATTTGGACAAAGGGGTATGCTAGAGGAACCATGGTAGTCAATCAACCGCTCATGAATACTCACATGGATTCTAAGTCTCTTAAGTTCATAACCCCTCTATAGAACTCAAATTTGTTGGAGGTCCCCCGTACAAAACTTTGGCCTCTCAAGTAGATTAGAAATCTCCAAGAAAGACTTTCCCTCATAGGTATGCGTTCCAACACTCTCACCCATGGTTGGATTGTCTTCTTGCCCAACCACCAATTGGTGTAGAGAAGAACCACCATTTATCAAATAATCACCGAAATCAAAAGGGTAGAGTGGCCATAGACATGGTTTTAGGAGAAACTTCTTTCTCCCATAATTATCACCAGTACAATCATTTACACCCTCTATACTAGCATGATTATCAACAAAGGAAATTAGAAGGTCATACTTATTCAATCTACCAACATTTCAACATATCCATTCAATTGAAGTCCTTTAAACAATTCATAAACATTCCCAATTGATGGGCTCAGTTCACACACAAGTTGGTCCTCATGAATTCGACAAAACAATGTACTATCACTCATCACAATGGCTTCAACACTAGGTGGACATAAATCGATCTTGCTAGAAGAGTACATTTTGTCACCATTGGTATCAAATAGTGTATCCACAATCTCAAGTTGTACATTATCATCATAAAGTAAAGATACATTAGTCATACCTAAAGATAATCTATCATTCACACTAAGTTGGCTACTAGCCTTATTCAATAAAGTGCAGGAGTTAGCTTTGTTGCCTTGAAGTTTATTTGGAGCATGTCCATTCAAGGGAGCTTAAAGATTTGGTGGATTGGGAAGGGTGGATTTAGGATATATTAGATGATCTATCATGTAATCCAATAAGCTATCAAGATCGTATTTCACACTCAATATGGCTGCCATTAAATCTGCCATGGTTATCTCTCACGAAAAACCTTAGTTATCATCTTCCGGTTCCATTTTACCTATCAAAAGAAATACTAAACAAAAACAAAACAACAAACAGGTTAAGGTTAGGAAAACAGCCTCACAAGCTCTCAAAGTTTATACCTTTGAATGTCACTCAATTGGCGTCGCAAGTGTTGATATCTTATTTGTACTCCAATGAGATTACTTAGTACCAATTGTGGCCTAGTAACAATTGAGGCTTGAGGTCGGAGTGGATTCTTTTCTGAGGACTAAATTAAACAAAAATTAGATATGGACTTGAATCAAGAAGCTACAAAGAATTGAAAAATGATAAAAAATCACAAAGAATGAAGACATGAAAGAAAAAGATTCAAAAACACGAATTCACAACAAAATAGGTGATTACTATCTGTTTATTAGCATTTAGAATCAAGAAAAAGAAGCTTAAGAATTAAATAATAGAAACTTAGAACCTAAATTTTAGCTTAAGGCAATTTGGAACATTGAGTGATGTGGCTGCCTCAATAAGTCGATTAATGTTGGTCATGATTTGGAGATTTTCTTTTTTCCAATTTGTATTCAATCAATTCTTCAACTTGGATGTGTAGTAATTGTTTTTAGGATGAAGAAAATACAAGAATTGGACCTTTCTATTGATCTTTCAAGCTTAAGAGAGTTTGAATTTTCTAGTGGTCCCGTCCTTTGTACTTTTTTTATCCTCTTCTTTGAGAATATTCCCCTTTTGATGCTTTTTGTTTCTTTCTTTCTTTAAAAGACTTGGGATATTCTTTGGAAAAACAAGTAACTCACCTTCTCTCACCTCCTTTTGGGATAAATCAACTACTTTTTGAATGTTCTTCTTCAACAACATATGAAGAACACCAAGAACATTCAAAAATTGAACCAAGCCAAATGACCTCGAATTTGAACTAGATTTCAAGATTTCAAGCTCACATTGAATCCACAGAAATAATCAACACATTTTTCAAGTAAAAATCTCAACAAAACTCTTCCAAAATTTGAGATCCACCTTTAATTTTCTTCAACTTCAAGCTTAACAGTGGTGGATGACTCAAATCAACCTGGAATAAGCTCAAATTTAAGATTTAGACTCTATTAGTGTTAGTGAACAAGGATATAACACTAAAAACTCACAAAAAATCCAAAAGTCCAAGACCTAAACTCTTGGCCTAGGGGTAAAAATGGAAATAATTTGTTTTGTAATTTTTGGTTTTTGACTCTTTTCTTGTTGATTTTTGAGATAGCGAAACCCTAGACTAGAATCGTGGGAACGATTCTAAACTCAGCTCTGATATCAAATGATATGGATCTAGATACGAAAGATATAAATCTACCTAAAGAAGCAAAAGATAATCGATGTGAGAAAGTAATGATAGGTAAATTGACATAAGAAACTACAAAAAATTAAGAACCAACGAGTGTATCAAACTCAAAGAACCTTAAATGAGTAGAATCAAACACCAATTTCTTAGTTGAACTCAAGGGAATCAGATTTTCCAAGTAACCCACATTTCTAAACAAGATGTCAACATAAGCTAATCCAAGCTTGAAATTCACCCTCAAAGAAGCATTCATTGATATATCATAAAAAGTTATAAATGAATTGATTAAGGCATATAATGTTGCCTTTTACTAAGATAACCTATTACAAGAAATAGTCCAAAAGTGTCTATTTCAGAAATAACCCACATGGACTATTCAAAGCATTCAAGCAATTATCCACACGTGGAGTTGTGGTCTTGGGCGTCTAAAGGGGGTCTACTGAATGCATCTTTGATCTCTTGGCTTGATCATTGATTGAACCTCTTTGTATTGGCCTCAAAATATGTCTTTAAAATCTTTAAGGATGATTCGTAATGTATTATCTACCGTAGATCAAAAAATACCAGGCCAGTTTCTAAGATTAGCTCCACCTAGATTTGTAAAGGCCTAGTCGAGGATGCTTTTGAGTTTCTGACTAACTGTGAGAAGAAGCTGTATAATTTAGGCCTGGTAAAGTTGCATGGTATATAATATCATACTTTTAGCTCGATCGAGCAACCAACCCATTGTAGGGGGGCTATATGGTTTCTAGTCTAACTGAATCTCTCCCTTTGACATGTACTTAGTTCTCTAAGCATTTCTTAGAGAAGTATTTGCCTCACAGCTTACACAAGTGGCTGAGGGATAAATTTATAAGGTTGGAACATGGTTTTATGTCTATGGAATAGTATGAGCTAAGGTTCGATGAGTTGGCCATACATGCCATTATGATTCTACCGATGTAACACCCCATATTTTTTGGGCTATAATTCAAACCACCGCTCCTTTGCATATTTACCTAAACCTAATAATTCTTTGTTAATATATGTGTGATGATCAATTATATAGTGTGGAATCACCTTTGTATATGAATTGAGGTCACAAATATCTCCTAACTCAAAAACGAGTTAAGAACGTTTCCATCGATTAAGTTTTAGTGAATATCTCAACTTGGATCAACTTCCATTAACCATAACTTCTTGTATATATCTAGTTATAGGTTATAACTTATATTAAAAGAAATATCTTTGATCTTCTTTCCAATGAATTTGGTTTCACCTTAATCAGATATCGGAGTAAAAAGTTATATTCATTTTACTTCAGCATGTTTATCTATAAAAAAAGTGACGACTTGAGTTGATAGGCCATCACCTAAATGATGAACTATCAGCCAAGTAGTCACCCCAAACTAGTGAGCCATAAAATCATCTTCCAAGTGACAACTTGAGTTGATAGGCCATCACCCAAGTGATGACCTATCAACCCAAGTCGTCACCCAAGACCACCAACTCATAAAATTAGCTTACAAATCAACCCAATTCGTCACCCTTAAAACTCAATAATTCTCATTCAGTGTTGTAGGGGTATTTTGGTATTTTCCTTCACCTCCCATGACTTAAATCACCAAAAATACATACATGGACATCATAAATTAGTTTTGAAAACCCCTAATCCTTTTTATTCATAAGAACAAGATTAGGGTTTCTCCTTAAGCCCATCTTCCAAGAACTTCAAGAATCCATTACATTCTCTTAAAGATAGTCAAGAATTCAAAGTTTCCAATCTAATAAGTTCAATAAAAGTCCTCGATAATATCCCAAAGGCTTCCAAAGTTAACTCGTTCCATTAAATTAGGCCAAGCAAGGTATGTGGGGTACGAACGTGGGTTTTCTTCTATCCTTGTGCCCAAATCTTGATTTTAAGTTAAATTTTCCATAAATTGAAGTTGGGGTTGATACCCAATTCTTATTACTTATAGTTTATGAAATTATCATATCAATTAAGGCTTCAATTGCAAAATATTTTCATATATCCATGTTGAAATCATGAGATTCATATTATAAGTTATATTCCACTATCTTTATTGAGATTTTTGAAAGCTCTTAAGTTGATTATTGAGCATGAAGTTTAAATATGATTATTTATGAATTAAAGCTTTATATTTTGTGTCCCAATTGTAAGTGATGAATTTATAAGGAGATTATGATCTCATATTCTATTGATAAGTTTTGATAAGTGTTTACAAAAGCAAAGATGAATTTTTTGATTCCAAGCTAAGATTATGAAATCAATATTATTCATACTGTTTATAATTTAAATAAAAGAAAAGCATAATTGGTTTTATTATATAAACCCTTGTGTTGCTTTAAGGTAGATTTCCTAAAGTTCTGAGCGATAAGTAAGGGAGTAGTATTTAGCATTGAGTTGGGTATAATTCAAAAGGTATCATGCCCCAGAACTACGCGCCACCATAGGTTTATGATTTGCCTATAGTGGGCTAAGATACTGATCACTTAAGTCAAGGTTCTATTCTGATGGAAAGGGTAGAACATCTCTCCCCAAAATGAGTAAGATATTTGACTCCCTGACAAATCACTTGGTTTATGTCGGGTAGAAGAACCTCCCAAAGTCCTTAAGTCTTAAATCCAAATATCAGAATAGTTTTGATAAAACTAAGTGTAAAGGCTCACAAACGTACTCAAACATTATTTTACTTAAGATTTCAGTTATTGAGTTTTAGCTTTAAGTTTTAAGATTTATAAAAGTGAGCCCTTTTCCTTTAGATTGCATAATTTGTAGAATAGGACAAGAGTATAGATTATTGAAACGAAGTGTGGTGGCTCACAAGAATTTCTTTATTCCTTATTTCTCATGACTTATGATTTCTTAGTTTTATTATTCCAACCAAGGTGAGTCGCTCACATTTTGCATGCTTTTTTGAAGTTTGTTTGAATCATTGTATTATTGTTTTACTTATGCATTTACCCCCACATGCTCAGTACATTCTAAAATTAATGATCCACATATATGTCTATGTGCTACATTATTTAATAATGTAGGTACAAGTTGCAGAATATACATTATAATCAGACAGTTACAGCTTTCACTCAGCAGGTGATGAGCCCTTTTGATCCAAGGGTTTGAGTCAGTCATAGTTCGAGTAGCATTTTAATTTCTTTAGTCAGTCGTATTGATTTGGGATAGTTGATAGCGATGTCCCTACTCCCTATAGCCAATACTAGTAGAGGCTTTATAGATAGTCAGTAGAAGTTGATGTATTTGATTTCAGTCTTGTTTCCTATAATCAGAGTTGTAATCATTTCAATATAGTTTTGTATTGATCATACTCAGAAAAGATGTATCTTTCTCTTATTTATTTCAGACTTATGTGTTTTATTCAGTTTCTCATGAGTTATGCCAGTATAAGGGTTAGCTTGGGATCACTTGTGGTCCTAAACACCGTGTGACGACTAAGGGTAGTCTTAGGTCATTACAATCGACTAAGTATAAGAGGATTTGATATTTTGTTAGATAACTAAGATTACCTTTTCTCATGGCTACTTAGAGTCTAGTAGTTGTGGGTTTATCTTTCATGGATATTGCTAACTATGCTCAGACTATAAAGGATATGTATCATAATGTCCAAGGGGTAACGATAAGAGGCCGCGTCAGTAGTGCAGTTATAGTGGAAGCTAAAGTGCCTCATACTTAGGGGTAGTGGTCTTTAGGGTAGGTACCCCCACGATGGCCTTATTAATATCAGGGTTAGTCTAGTAGACCCATTTTGACAACACTTTAATTTTTAAATAGGGGTTAACCTAGTTATAATAACGTTGGCAACCAGAGTAGTGGTCAGTTTTTTAGAGGTGTTCAGTTAGGATCTTTCGGCCATGGTGGCCATTCCGAGTTGACTAAATCTTCTCAACAGGATTGAGTGTTTGGGGCATATTATGATAGTGGTGTTATTGGTTATTTCTCTGGAGAGATGATTCAACTAATTACATAGAGTGCCCAGTTGATCATAGCCTTAATTGGGATGAGGTCCTGAGGTACTACTGTAGGACTATTGTAGTGATAATAGGTACCACTGCAGTGGTACCACTATAACGTTAAAAGTGTTATCGCAATGGTGGCCTCATTTATCCTGCCAGCTATTGTAGCGGTAAAAATATAGAATTATAATTTTTAAAATAAGAAAACTAGTTTTTCATTCCCAATTTTCAAAAAAAGAGACTTAGAAAGGGGTGATTTTCTATAATTTTTGGGGTTTTCATCATTGGAGGCAATGTTTCTCTACTTTCTAAACTTGAATTACTTTTTAGAATTCTTAGAAATCACTAGAATCATGTTCATGGTAGAAATTGGGGTTTAATCCTAATTTATAAATGAAATGTAAATTGATGAGAATTTGAGTAAATTCAGTTGGTAACGATCCTGAGGTGTTATAGAACACCTTATTGAGTAGAATTATGGTTGTTCATGCTAAACCTGTAGAATTCATAAGGTTTAAAGGGTAGAAAATCCTAAGTGGATGAACTAGGGCAAGTTATGATTTAAATAGATAATTGTAGGTTTGTAATGGTTAGGAAAGATGAGATCATTGAAATGTATTTGTAAACTTGTAGTTTATTGATCAAGAACAGATTAAAAGAGAGATGAAAGGTAAGCTTGTGGTCTTAGAATGATTGAAGCAAGAAATTAAGGTAGAATATGGTTAATTTGTAGAAAAGACTTACTTGATTCTGTGCTTATATTTAAATTAATTGTTTGTAATTGACTTTGGGTATTTTTTTGATTGTTGAATACATTTATAGTTTTAGATATTGATAGTAAATATTATGATGTTATGGAGATAAGTTGGTGATATTGAGATAATGATAATGTGATTTTTAAAATAATATTGCTGATAATAATTAGGTGATAGATATTGATATTGAGATGAGAAAGAGATGATACATATTTTGTATACATAAATTCATCATATGCATTTGAATGTACATTTGTGCTTATATATGGTGATAAACCTTGTTGATGAATTCGACTAAGTATAAAAAGTGTAATTATGAGCTTATATTCTGAAGTAAAGTGTCATAACTGTGGTTGGTTGTCCTTAATTATCAGTCTTTTCTTGATCATGGTTACTTATATTTGATTTTCTTTTTTTTTCTGTAGTGTTGAGTTGAGTCAACCTATAATTCCTGCCAGTACTTAGTTGATGTATTGATTCCATATGTGATCTTCTTTTTGTTGAGTGCATAGGGTGTTCCAGCATTTGAGACAATCCCTCAAGTCTACCCAATATCTGTAATTCAAGGGTTAGAACCATGACCAGGCAACTATTTAGTCATTTGATTTCGTTTATGTCCCTTACATTTGGAAAAAGACATTTCGCTATTATTTTATGTTTTGGATAATTTATTAGACTAGTTTTTGGATACTTTTAGATGTTTCTGTGTGGTGACTTCAAGTCCTGAGGTTGTAATAATAGAGATATTCCACACTCTATTACTTATCTATGATATTGATCAAGTATGGATTAGCTTTGGTTGATTATTATTGTGTTTAGTGACTTGAAAATAAAAATTTGATGAAAATAACTTGTGAAGTGTTAGGCTTAGTTGGTATAGAAATAATAATTTGATGAAAATAACTTATGAAGTGTTAGACTTAGTTGGCATGAGTTGGGTTAGATGGTTCTCTTTCCATAGTGTTTGGGTGGGTGCGAATTGATATGATATGTTTTCATAGCACTTTCAATGCTTAAAATGATGAAAATATGCAAGTTACTTAGGTCTTTTTGTTAGATATGACGTGTTTTGTGTTATGTTTGGCAGGAAATTAGGTTTTGGAACTATCTAGAGAAAAAGAGTGAAAGTTGCACTTTAAAACAACAAAAGTGGGCACCTACAACTCGTATGTACTACCTACAGGAATTAGGTGCTAGAGTACGTGTCAGAACTTGAGAAACAGAGGCTCATAAGGTGATACAAAAAAGACACTGCCACTTATGGAGGGCACCTACAGCCCGTAGATGACAAAGTAGGTTGCATAAGGGCAAAGTCCATAGAAGGATGCAAAAGAATTTGGACCAAGGCACCTACGTGGGACCACTTGTGGTCCTTAGGTGGCCTAGTAAAAGGCTACCAACCTTGATTTTTTTTTTTGGAAATGATTTTCTAGCATTTCCTTGTACTCTATGTATATCTTTTGACGTTTTTAGTGTGTTTATGAACTCTTTATACTTACAAATATATATTTTATTCTGAGATCTACTTTTGATCTTGGATTATTTTGTATTGATTTTGGTTGATTATTCAGTAGAAGACTTTGGGTTTTACATTAATTATTGTGATATTCCTTGAATGCTTTTAATTATGAATTACTTTGATTGTTTGACATTGATGATCAACTAATTTCATTAGCTAGGATTGTGGGACCCTGGCTGAATAATGAAGTAGGGGAAGTGCTCAATCCTTCTAGATTGTTGTTGCTGCATTCAATGTGCTTTTCTTTGAGTTTATTGCTTTCTTAATGGCTGCAAACATTAGGATCCATCTTGTATTCACTACGAACCTGAGTAGGAGGTAGAGATTGCGAAAAGGAGATCACAACAGTGATTTAGGGTTAATTGCCAAAATAAGTTTACCTTCATTATCTACTTAAGATGATTAACTTTAATATGATCAACTTAAGACCGAGATGAGATAGTTAAAACTGGGGTCCAAGGTAAGGGTTAGTAAGATGATTCTTTAAGACCAAGAAGAGATGAGTGAAATCCACTAAATGGCGTCAAGAGGCAGATGGTGATACCCAACTTACCAGATTCTACACGCACAATAGTTTGATAGTTAGATTGAGCATAGGAAGCCAGCTGAGTTAGAAGCCATAGGGAACACAAGACTAGTGTTTGTTTCTAATTGCTTACAACCAAAGCTTTTGAGTTTGATTACTGTTTATAACTACAAAACCCCCATTTATTTTAGTACTGCCCATCAAATATTACAAACAAGAGATATAATTCAACGTATTCCATTGGGATTTAGGCCCAACCTTATTGGCTTACTATGTTTTGCTTCGACCACTTTATCCTTTAATTGGAGGTGTAATTTGGGCCACATTAAAATTTTGATGCTGTTGCAGGGGAATACAGTGTTGAGCTATTGACTAAAGTTGCTGAAGTTTTTGGTTTTTTGTTTTTGGTTTTTAGTTGGGTGTATGCCTAACACAAAGAGACAAGTCAATCCCTTACTCCCACCACGTCTGAAACCAGAAAGAATTTTATAGACAAATCATAAGATGACAAAATACGTATGTGATGACCAACTGGAAGGGGTTCAAGATAATCCTAATGCTGTACCTTCTCCTCCTGGGAATGTTTAAAACATTGTTGATGAGAGAACTGAGTAGTTATTAGCAAAAACAATTGAGATCTAGAGGAGAGAAGATGAGGCCCATTGTGTAGCTCAAGATACAGAAATGGCAAGGTAGAGATCAAAAGTTTATCATCGAGCAACATTCGATGGTAATAGAAATAGAGTTCAAGGTGGTCGATCTCAAGTGATCCCAGCATACCAGTACTTACCATCATATGATAAAGAGGAGGATATAGGATATGTTAAGTTGGATTAGATAGGAGCCATCATTCCTCATGCTCTGCCACTAGGTGTTATGTTTGACATTACTAGTGCTATGATTTAACTCTTGAACTTGGAAGTTTTGGCTACGTATGATGCAAATATGTACAAGTTTGGCTATGTTTGTTGTAAATATGCATCTTGATAATTTTATAGGGATCTGTACTTCTTATACTACACCTGGGGTAGATCAGGAGGCAATCGAACTCAGGTTGTTCCCTTTTTCATTGATTGGAGAAGCTTTATTGTGGTTAGGGGAATGTAATCCCCATACATTTCCAAACATACAAGACCAAATTAGCATCACCGAAAGTATTTAAATTCGATATAGGTATTTGAGTCTAAAGTTAAAGGTAAGTGTTAAGTTAAGTAGAGGGATAAATATTTTGGAAAAATAGTATAAAATAAGTGATGTTCTTGCTTGACTTAATTAAGCTAGTAGGTGACCAGTAGGTGCATTACCTACTTATACTATATGATCGAATTAAGGTCTATAGTATTAGACATATTTATGGACCAAATTATGTAAAAGAAAAAGGAAAGAATGACCAGCCAAACACCTACTCTATTTAAGGCCCAAATATCCAACCCCATACCTAATCTATTTAAGGCCCAATATGGTGTGATCCAATAAAAAATATACCAAGTAGGTGCATCACCTACTTGGAATTTTTGAGCAGCTTAAATAGACAAGTAGGTACATCACCTACTTGGACTATTTTTGACCAATATGTGGCTGGAAATGAGCTAAAAAGAGATGGTTCAACATGTCACTTTTTAAAATCTAGAATCATCTCATTCTCAATTATTTCATTGCAATAAAAAATCATATTTTCTATGTTCTTTCTAGCTTTCTCAAAGCTCCTAACAACAACCCTAAATTTCTATTAGGGTTCTTAAGGATTTCCCCTCCTACAAGTTAAAGGTATGTGAATAATTCATGTGTTTAACTTGATTTTACCATGGGATATTATGGAAATCATATTTTTTATGTGTATAGAGTAGAAAAACCCTCTTTAAATCATGCCAGTCACATTTTGCTTACTTCTAAGAGAATATCTTCTTCTTTGCTTCAAACATGAAGAGAAGTTAAAAGTCTTGAAGAATATAAGTTAGGAGGATAAATATTTCAGAATTTTGAGCTAAGGTTCTTCTTCTATTTTTGCTCCTCATGTATATTCCGGTGGAGAATTTTATACGTGTTCTTTTATAGAACTTATTGGGTGGTGATTGAAAATATTCTTCTATTATGCTAAAATGAATTTTTGGGACTATTTTAGGCTGTTTTGTGTGTATTGTCATGGTAGCAGTTGGATGTCCTTATATAGTAGTTGTACTAAGGTGGAAATGGAGGGTGTGATCTTGAGGGAATGGTTTGTTGATTTAGTAATGTTGGGATAGTCAAAGTGCTCCCTTTAGCTTTAAATATGAGATTAGCTTGTTAAATATAATGTAGAAAAACTCATGTGGAGAAAACTATGCAATCCATGAGTTCATATCATAGTGAATATTATGATGTTAAGGTATTGTTTTGTATCAATAGTACAAATGGGGTATATATGGAATGGTGGAGAAGTCATGGAATCCTTCTAAAGGATAAAAACCTTGATGGATGTGGTGGTACACCACCAATTTAATGTTCTATTAGCTTAATACCCACACACTTTTGTACACTATTTTATATGTTTCATGAAGCCAAAAGTGTTAGAGAACCTTATAAGAAGGTTGTATGGCTATAGATGAGATTAGAGGAGAAGAGGTTGAAAGAAACACACTTGATTTGATAAGTAGGGGCTTACTCCCTAGCTACTATTTTGGTGAGACTAGGTAGCCCAAAAAGTGTTAATTTGCTACTATTACCTATCTAAAAGGAAGAATTTCAATTCATGATAATATCCAAAGGCGTGGCAAGGTATGTAAGGATATTTAATTTTCTATTTGTTTGGAATGAATCTAGCACATTGTGTTACAAAGTAAGATTCCTAAATGCTCTTGGTATCAAATGATATATAGTGACAATATGTGATTAACCAGTGTATCTAATGATCTCATTCCCACTCCTTAGTGCGTTAACGTACTTCAATATGAGTTTATTACTAGATATATGTTGCGTTAAAGTACTTCGACATAAGTTTATTACTAGATATATGTGCTTACTCTACCAAGTATTAGCATGCAAGGCTTAAACTATTTCATCATTAAAACATAAACTCTTGTCACTTGTTTCCTTTACTTGAGTTAATAAGGTCCTATAATACACGTGGTAGGTATGTTCATTTGATGGGCACACAATCAACCTACTTTCTTCCAACTTGCTTTAATTACTCTATCTAATCATACACCTCATTCTCTTATATGTTCACATGTTTTCTTCATTAGATATTACTCCCATTAACATTCTCTAAAATCTTATCTCACACACTCCAAAATTGTTCTTTTGAATAGTTTAGATTCCCTAACTTGGGATGTATATTTTTCTTAAGTTAAATCTATCCATGAACTTTATTAGTTCCCAGGTTTATGTAACCCTTTCATTTGATATCATTTACTAAGTATTTTACCATGATATCATTGAAAAAAGTCCATATCTCTTAGCTTGATAGGTTAAATGTTTCCACTTGATATGTGTTCGAATTTGAGCCATCAAACCCTCATTGTGTCACATAAAATCCTAAGTATTATGTTGGTGTTACAGTTGATTTCCATGTCATTTTACCTTAAGTCCATAATCACTTGTCTTCTACTATGGTTAGTTGTCCCAAAGCTAACACTATGACCACAAAAATAACAATCTCAAAGATTAAAGAAGAGTTGTAAAGTAAATATACTTATATGTGGGTGGTAGATCAGGGGAAAAATCCTAGCATGGGACGATCCCAATTCATGTATTTATGGGTGGTATCCCGGAGTGAAAGGAACACCTAGCATGGGTCGATCCCATTATCGTGTGGTATCCCAGGGGTTAAAAGGAAGCCTAACATGGGTCGATCTCGATTTGTGTATTGATGAGGAATGTATCCTAGGGGTATAATTCCTAGCATAGGTCATACTCTTTTACCACTAATCATCTAGTCAAATGTATCACATGGCTTACAAAGATTATAAAGCGAAGAAGAATAGAGTAAAGAAAAGCATGTAACGTACAAATTTCCATAAGTGTAAGTAAGGGTGGTTGTTCATCCTTATCTATATATTTATATATTGATCCTTGATTTCATTAATTTCTTATTTCACTTATGGTTATCTAATTCCTTGCATATATAGTATATTGCTTTGTACTAACATCCGTCATGGGGGACCAGCATCCTTGTTGTAGGCACAAGTTCTTAGCTATAGATCTCCTTAATAGAATCACATGATACTTAATGATTGTTGGTGAGTTCCAAGTTTATTCGGGGCCTTTTTGACTCTTTATCATATATTTTGATGTTTTATAGTCATGTATTTCATTAGAGGCTTTGTAGACATTGTAAAACAGTCATATGTATTCATAGATTCATATGTCATCTATATTGATTTGTCTAATTGGTTGGTATTTGTATCAACCAATTAGACATAATTTATATGTCAGTGATTCTATTTGTATAGTGATTCATTTTCTCATCTAGGTTATTTTTATAGCATGTGTTACTATAGTTGTTGTCCACCACATCCAGTATTGGGGTTTGATAGCAAACTTTCTTGAGGATCGATTACTACGTGCAATGAGTTGCATTAACAATTATTAATCTCTTTCTTCCCATCACCCAGAATGTTACAGTTAAAAGATGAGATATAAAACTTCAAGCAGTTACATTTTGAGTCAATGTATGAGGCTTGGTTTTGATTTAAGAAGTTCAGCATCATACCTAATCATTGCATTTCAGTGACAAACATACTTGAGATATTTTATAGAGCCCTAAACATCCATTCCAGATCCATGGCAGATACTGGAGGAGCTTTCATGTGTTTATGCTTGGAAATACCATCTAATATTTAGACCAAATCTCTCTAACCAACCGAGGGTGGCATACTTAGAGGCAGAGAGTTGTGCTGGAACTTATGCCATTGGGGCTTTTGTCGAACATAGAGTGGGTCATGATTATGTAGTGTAAGATATTGTGCAACTTAGAACTGACAATGGGTTGTTGATGAAGCAGTTCGTAATAGTGAATTTTGAGAAGGTAAATGCAGTAGGTTCAAAGGGTGCAACCTCAACTTGGAAGAGGAGGCTAAGTGTTTTGATCGAAAATTGGCGAGTTTTTGAGCCAAGGGGAAAGGAACCAAAGGTCAAAACTATAATGGAGATAGATATAGAGATTGTAGTAGGGAGCATGATGGTGACTGGAGAAGAAAGGAAGACTATAAGGAGAAGGGAGATAGGTATGTTCCACGTAGTTAGGACACTGAATTAATGATGAAGGCAATGTTGTCCAAGCTTATTAAGGGTCAGGAAAGTCAGGAAACTTGACTGAAGGAGATTAAGGATGATATCTCAAGACTAACCCAAAGGGTTTAATCGCATGGAACTGTGATTAAACAATTAGAGCAATAATTTGGGTAGATGTATGGAAATTTGAATCAAAATCCCAAGAATGATAGTCATTGTGTATCTATCACCACTCGGAGTGGTAAGTTTATTGTCGATCCCCCTTTATCTACTATTGATATGTTGAGAAATGATAGTTTTGTAGTTTTTTGAGACACCTGCTGTAGATTCAGACAAGACAAGTATTGATGTTAGTATTAGTGAGGATAAAGGTAAGGGCAAGGTTGATGAACCTGTAGTAAAGAAAATTCCCCAAATGCCTCCACCTTTTCCTTAAAGACTGAAATAGAAGAAGGAAGAAATGAAGTTTAAGAAATTCATTAATATGCTGAAAGAGTTGAGCTTCAACTTCCCTCTTTTGAGGCATTGGAGCAGATGCCTGGGTATGTTAAGTTTATGAAAGAATTTGTGATGTAGAATAAAGCAACTAGTTTTGAGAATGTTGGTGGATTTCAATATTGCAGTGCAGTCACTTCTAAGTTTGTAGCCCAAAAGAAGGGTGATACCAGAGCGTTCACGATCCCATGCACCATTGGGACATCATGGTTTGCTACAACATTATGTGACGTAGGAGCTAACATTAATTTGTTGTCGCTGTCTATATTCTAGCAATTAGGCTTGAGCCCTCCATAATCGATTACTATGCAGTTTTTGATGGTAGGCCATATTGTAAGGAAACCCATGGGCATATCGTTTGATGTGTTGGTGAAAGTTGATAACTTCATTTTTCCAACTGACTTTGTCATTCTGGATTATGAGGTTGACTTCGAGATGTCCATCATATTGGGAAGACATTCATGGCCATGGGTAAAGTGATGGTTCATATGGATAAGGGTGAGCTCAGGTTCAGAGTTAATAACGAGGAAGTCACATGCAACGTCCGAAGAAATATTAGGCAACCAACAATATGAGGGTGGTGTCTGTTATTCATTGTGCTGATGACCTAAGAGGGTATTATTTTGGGTACCTTGATAAATTCTAAGTAATCAAGGTACCCTCTTCGTGCCACGATGTTAAATCAAGAATTGCATGGGAGGTAACCCATGGGCTTGTTTGAGAAGTCTGAGTAACTAACTTAGCCATGCCGTACCGCGACGTTAAACCAAGTGCTGGGTGGGAAGAAACCAACTATTTTAGTGTTCATACTATTTTATTTTATTTTGTAGGTGAATTAGCATGAGGAATAGCCTAGAACATGGTAATACCTAGATTAATTCATAATATTCCAGGTAAGGAGACTTTTTGACCCAGTCATGGGGGTCAAAGGTCCTACTCGGTCCAGGTAAGTTGTGCATTGGATGTTAAAAGGAGATTATGAGGATTTTTGGGGATTTTCTTGACTTGAACTTGTGAACATACTCATGGGTTCGTAAATACCACTTATGACTTCGTAAATAGTGCAATATATGTAAGAAAAACAAGTCTAGAGAGTAGGAAAATGGACCAAAAAATTAGGCCAACCTACGGTGGCCACCTACAGCCCGTAGGTGCCACTACAGTCCGTAGGTGGTGTCGTAAGTGTCCCAATTTTGGGTCCAATTTCTATTAAAAATCTGGGCCCACCCCGACCTAACCCGCCCTAAAATAGACCAATGGGGCTATTTAAGTACCCAAACCCAATTCTCATCCCCATAAAACCTCAAAATTTCCCTTTCCCTCTAAAATTCAAACTTACCAACTTTCTCCAAAATCCATATAAGGAAACAACACTAATTTTGCTCGGTACCAACTTGTCTAGATTGCACGTATTGCACATGAAAGCTTGGGTTATTCATCTTATCAATATTCACTTTGGGTTCTTATAAAAAAAGTTAAACTACTTAGCTCTTAATAATGGTATATTTTACCAAACTTGAAATAAGTAAGTTGGTATGTTTAATTGCTTCCAAAATATGTGTAAATCGACAAGCTTATATATGGGAGCCTAGAATTAGCCTAAAATCAACAATAGCTGCATTATTCTTGAATTATAACATATTGATCATGCCCTAATCAAAAATTAAAGTTGAATAGGTCGAGGAATCCTAAGAGTCTTGTATGACGCATTTGTATTGAAAAGTTGATTCTAGTTTTACATACATATGTTGGACTTGTTTAGATTGAGTATAAGTTATAGGGATGTAAAATAGAGGGAAAATCCAAACTTTTTGAATTGTAAGTTTTTTTTTTCAAGTTTCGCAGTTCTTCACTATCTTTCGGACACTAACATTTAGTTTTTCAAGTACATTTGGCATCACAGGATTTAAAGAAGAAGGAAAGACCTTTGAGTTCTTTCTTTCTTTCATGCTATTACTTGATTGGTGATCCAAATGGGTATTTAACTTATTTTCTCTTTTTTGAAGATAGTGAATACTCGTTCCACTAGAGTAGAGGGCCACACTAGTAGTAGCAAACTACATCAGCCGTTGAGGCTGCAATTTGGGGTAGGCCTTAAGTGAGGAGCATGACAAGGAAAGGGTGAAGAGAGGAAACATGGTGGAGCTCAAGCAACATGATGAATGGCTAGACAGAGGACACTGTCCCCTCCTCCACAGTGGAATGATCAAGAGTTAGCTCATAATGAGGATGTGGGTTTTGAGGAAGAAAAAGTGGAGGTCCCTAAAAATTTAGTTCCTGTACCGAATGGTGCAACTCAAGTGCCTATGGCTATCGAATTAATTCAACAAGTGTTGGGACTTTTGAGTTGTTTGGCTGGCATCACTATTACTCTAGTTGTTCTTTCATTACATTTCCAACCTTACAACACACAATTGTTGTGGACCTAGGATGAGTGATCCAAGACCGGATTTTTTCCCCAATAAGTATTAGTGACAACTCCCAAAAGCACATGTAAATGTACGTGGTCTATCAAGTAGTAAAGTTTCCTTTAAGAAAGCCGAGTATCGATAATACCAGGACTTAGTTCAACAATGATTCAATTTCAGTTCATAGTTTAGATTTAATTGATGCAAAGGTAACCAAAAAGAGTTTGGAATATTGTAAATTAAAATTAAAGTAAGCAACACATAAAATAAAGTCTTGAAACAATCAATGGAGTAAAGCCCAGGGTTAAATCACTTTGAATAATTATACTATGTTATTGAACTTCATTCGTTAAATCGCTTATCTTGGTTGTTGATTCGTAAGGTTGATTGCATGATCATGATCTCCCGACCTCTAATCTTTTACCTAAGGAAAAAAAGGTGGAGTGCCTCATCAAAAAATGGCTAATCAAAAAAATGATACTTATATCATGAAAATCATTACTAGGAGTGGTAGAACTCTTAGTACTGATGTGGTGAATCTTGATGCAGACCTCTATAAAGAGGAAGTGATGAGAAAGCTAGTGGAAAGGGAAAACGGCTATTTAAGTCAAATAAAAATGTCATTAATCCAAATGATCCAAGTATTGAGATGCCATAAGTA
Organism: Capsicum annuum; assembly: GCF_002878395.1. Taxonomy (NCBI): domain Eukaryota; kingdom Viridiplantae; phylum Streptophyta; class Magnoliopsida; order Solanales; family Solanaceae; genus Capsicum; species Capsicum annuum. Next base: position 42,785,432 of record NC_061114.1, read on the forward strand.
GTGGAAGAGAAGGTGAAAAGAGAAGAAGCACCACAACAGTTGATGGTAATGTTTCAAAATCAGATGAAAGATTGATTTTCTCAAGCCAACAAATAAAAATCCCTCCTCCATTTTGCAAATGCTAAAGAAGAAAAAAGATGATTCTATCACAACCTGATTTACGAGTCATGATGACTACTACTTTACCCCACCATTAGGTAAGTCGAACCCGACCAAAGCTATAAGCAATGGGCTAATTTGGTGGAAAATGCATAAAAGTCAGAAATTTGCAAGTAAAGACTTACTATAATGTTAAGGCAATAATAATAGTCTAAAAGATAGATAAAACGTCAATAACCATCCTACGACCTAGTAGTGTTGGTACTAGCGCTACTAACAAAAGGAACATAAGTATTGAAATAGTCAAATACAAATTCATCTTGAATAGTGAAAGATGAAGGAGAAATGGTAACTCAGACTCTAAGATCTTACCTTATCTCCGAACTTAATTCAACACGATCTCAATGTCAATAACGGCCAGTAGTACTCAACGCTGCACCAAAAGGTTATAAAAGTATTCTATGAGTACCAACGTATCCGGTACTCAGTAGACATCATCGTTCGACTTAGATAAATCATGATATAAGTACGATATTATGCAAGATAAATAAGTTAAGACAAAGTAAATGGGCAAAACTGGAATAACGCTCCAATATTGTAAATAAATAACTAAAAACGTAATATGGAAGAAAGCATAAATAATACTATAAGACTAGCCCAGATAAGCCAATAAGTGTGGAAAAGTAAATAACCCAACTCGGGCCCCCATAAGCCTAGAGGGTATAATCCAGAAAGTAAATAACTAGAATTTCATTAATTATCTAAATCATAAGCAATAAACAAGAATCCATCCATTACATAAACCTCGGATTAGAACCAAATCCATAACATTTATAAACAACCCATCAATACGGACTTGAACCAAAGCTCATATAGCCAAAATCCTAACTTGAATCAAAACTCATATAATCAAATGCCGTACTTGAATCGGGACTCAAATAATCAAATGCCAAACTTGAATCGGAACTCATAAAATCAAATGTCGTACTTGAACCGAAAGTCATAGCTGGACTTGAATTAGAACTCATACTGTCAATAATGCCATAATCTAACTGGTCTTAGGATCATAAATCACCGAACTAGAACTAGAACTAGTATCCACTCCCAAGTACTAAACTAGGATAAGTATCAAGGATCTTGTTTCTACTAATTTGAAAAGATGCAAGTTTAAGCTTATATTATGCATCTTTAAGTCTACAAGGAACTAACAAGAGTCTTGGTCTAAGGTGGGCTGGAGGGGCCCTACTTCTAATCCCCAAAAATCCGTACTAAAGTAAATTCTACCCTAGACTAGGATAAGGTATCTAAATTCACCTATTTATTTTAAATAAGCCACAATAGCCCTAAGATAGCAATTCTACCAAAAAAAGACTAATTAAGTCAACTACACATAATTTATGGTTCCAACATAGTTTAAATAGTCCAAATAATGCTAATTATACCAACTATATCTCCAAGGAATAGTTTCCTATCACAAATCTAGCATAACATCATAAATATACTATGAATTAGTTCAGTTTATGAGGAAGGAAAACTAAGTTTACCTAAATGCCGAAGAAAAGCTTGAAGAAATCAGCTAAACGATCGATTTGCCCTTTCAAGAAGCTTCCACAAGATGCCATACTATCAAAATCATAATCTACTTACCAAAACAAGAAAAATGATAACCATATTTCACTTTTGTACTTTGGGTTCAAAATTATGTAAAAATCCCACATAGGGTCCATTTGCAGAATTGAACTATCTAAATCGACAACCCGTCCCTCTATGCTAAAGGAACATTTACCTTTAATAATGGGTGAATTTCGAGCTAAAATTATGCTAAAATTGACCTACTAATATTCTAGGGATTTTGGAAGATGATAAAGGATTTAATAATAAAATTCAAGGAAACTTACCAAGAATTCGGAGAAGAAACGCATTACTCGAGCTTATGAACACCCCAAAATCACCCACTAAAAGTTCTCCCTTGTTTTTATACCTTTTAGGGTTCTAAGATCTTAAAAATGGGTGAAAATGGGCTACGTGGGAAATTTATAGGGTTCTTGGTGCCTAGGTTTTGCTTAAGCAGACAGTAGGTCTCTTAAGCTATCATCGCTTAAGAGACCATGCATCGCATTAGCACTACTTGCTGACCCCTTGGCATGTCACTTAAGTGACCTTTGGCTGCTTAAGCAGCCATCGCTTAAGCGTCAAAGGCATAGCTTAAGCGATACCTGCTGAGAAAGTTAGGTTGCTTAAGTGACTGGCTGGCTGCTTAAGCGGCCTTTGTTTAGGCGACCCAATGGGTGCGTAAGATTATGCACCAGGACTAACTGAGACTTGGAATTATTTCGAGTCCCCATGGACCCCTCAAGATTCATCCAAAATCCTGTATATGCAAATGAACTATGCCACCCTATCAAATTTGATGTTTTGGACTCAACGACACAATCTAAATTTCCATCCAAGGCCGTTTCAATGAAAAATGTGTCCCACACCCATGTTTCATTTTTCTTAACTTTTGGCTAATAGCCTAAAATGAGTTCGAGAGCCCCGAGACTCAGGCTAAGGGTCCACCTAAACTAATGTTAACATTCCAGAGCTATTGGAACTGTCATAATTGACATACAAAGTCGTTTGACTGAAGTTCTTGTCCAATAGAAAATTTTAACCGACGAAGACTTCAAAATATGAAATTGACTCTAAGAACCAAATAAGCTGCCTGATAATTCAGCTGTCATCTTCAGCAAGTCATAAATGACTTAGGGCAGCTATGGGAAATCTCTAAACGACAAATGAGTGGCAATGCCGAAAATGACCTGAAGGATCAATACAATATCCACTACTAAAAGAACTTTCATCCACAAAAGTAAAGGATTAGGATGTACCTAAAGCCTCGAATAGGTGAGGATAATGGGTCCGCATTTCATTCTCGATCTCCCAAGTAGCCTTCTCTATTGGGCGGTGTGTCTAATGAACCTTAACTACTGGAATCTCCAAGTTATAACCCTCTGTCATCCCTGGCTAGTATGAACACAGGCTCCTCCACAAAGTTCAACTGCTCATCCAACTGAACTGAGTCCCATCTAAGCACATGAGACGCATTTGGGATGTATTAACACAATATAGAAACATGGAAAACTAGATGGATAGAAGCTAAATCTTGGGGTAAGGCTAACTCATAAGCCACTGCTCCAACTGTGCGAAGGATATCAAAAGGTCTAATATATCTAGGGTTGGGATTTCCTTTCTCCTGAACCTCATCACACCCTTCATAGGTGATATATGAAGGAATACTCGGTTACGAACTCTAAATCTCAAGAAACAAAGTCTATGGTCTGTAAAAGTCTTCTTTCTACTCTGATCTACCCTCAACCTATCCTGAATCACCTTAAATCTATCCAACGACTCTTGAATCAAGTCAGTACTATGGGGTGTAATATCGGAGGTATTAAACCAACCAATCAAAAAATGATATTGCTTACTATATAAATCCTCAAAAATCACCATCTTAATGCTTGAATGGTAGCTATCATTATAGGAAAACTCCTCCAAAGCTAAGTGCTACTCCCACTAAGATTCCAAGTCCATAACACAGGCTCGGAGCATATCCTAGAGCACCTGAAAAGTTCGCTCTAATTGCCTATTGGTCTGAGGTTTAAAGGCTATACTAAGATTCACTACCCACCCAACTCCTAAAAGGATCTCTTAAATCTAAAAGTGAACACTGAACCCCAGTCTAAAATAATAGATATGGGCATCCCATGGAAACAGACTATCTTATGGTTGTAGATACGGGCTAACCTCTCGGCATTGAAGGACATTTGAATAGGAATATAATATGCTTATTTGGTGTCAACCGATCGTAATGACCTAAATACCATTTAAACCATGAAAAGTGTGGGGTAAACTACTTACAATGTCTTTGGTAATCCGTTCCTACTTCTACTAAGGAATGGGTAATCTCTGAATAGCCACCAGGTCTTTGATGCTCGGCCTTCACTTGCTGACTAAATAGGCAATGAGATACAAAGTCTTTCACATCTCTTTTCATACCACTACACCAATAATGCTGCCTCAAGTCTCGATACATATTAGCTATACTCGGGTAAATAGAATAACTGGAGCTATGCGCCTCACAAAAAATTGATCGAATTAAGTCTCCAACCCTCGAAATAAAAATAAAGCTATCAAATCTCAAATCACTCTCAAAATCTATGGTAGCCCTTTTAGACTTACCACTCAACACCTGATCACCAATGAGACAAAGTCTTATATACTTAAACCAACGACACTGAATTTACTCAAATAAAGTAGAGCACACTTTAACACTAGCAAGAATCTTCAAGGTGTCTTAAATATCAAGTTTCACCATCAAGTAGGTAAAAGATCAGATATCCTATGCCAACGTCCTTTAATAATCTGAAATAGAAGCCAAGCTACCCATACTCACCGCCTTTTATCCCAAGGCATCCACTACAACATTTGCCTTGGCCTAATGAAACAAAATAGTGATGTCATAATCCTTAAATAACTCAATTTATCTATATTTCCTAAAATTAAGCTCTCTCTAGGTCATAAGATGCTGAAGACTATGATGATCCGTGAAAATCCTACAATGCCTGCTAAAAAGATAATGTCTCCAAATCTTAAGAACAAAAACTACCACCACCAACTCCAAATCATGAGAGAGGTAGTCGTGCTCATGCATCTTCAACTGCCTCAATGCATAAGAAATAACTTGATCTTGCTGCACTAACACACAATCTAAACTAATACTAAACTCATCATAATATATAGTGATTCCCTCACCTTTAATAGGAAGAGCAAAAATAGGAGTTGAAGTGAGAAGTCCAATAAGCTTTCCAAAGATCGACTCACACTCATCGAACCATCGAAAAGGAACCTCCTTCCTAGATAATCTAGCTGTTGATGTTGTAGTAGTAGCAAAATTCTTGACAAACCATCTATAGTAACCGACCAAACCAATGAAGCTACGAACCTCAGAACAAGATGTAGGCTTGTCTCAATCACAAATAGCTTGATCTTCACTGGCTATACCATAATCCTATCCTTAGACACCACATTGCCAGGAAACACCACTAACTCAAGCCAAAACTCATACTTAGTAAATTTGGAAAACGCCTATGATCTGTCAAAGTCTGAAGCATAGTCTTCAATTTCTGCATATGCTCCTCTCTACTTCTCGAATACACAAGGAAGTCATTGATGAACACAATCACAAAAGAGCCCAAATAAGGCATGAATATGTAGTTCATCAAATCCATGAATGTGACTAGGGCATTGGTCAACCCAAAATACATCACTAGGATCTCATAATGACCATACCGGGTCCTAAAAGCTATCCTTAGGATATCCTCAACCCGAATCCTTAATTTATGGCAATTGAACCTTAAGTCAATCTTTGAGAACATCGCGGCACCTTAAAGTTGGTCAAATAAGTCATCAAGACGAGGCATAGGATACTAGTTGTTCACCAAACCTTATTAAGATGCCTATAAATAATACACATACACAAGGAACATTCCTTCTTCTTCACGAACAAGATAGGAGCTCCCCAAGGCGACATACTCGATCTAATAAAACCCTGACATAAAAAGATCCTAATGCTAAGAATTAGGCTCCTTAAGCTTGAAGGAGCCATATGGTAGGGTGCCATAGAAATAGTTCAGGTGCCCGACTCAAGATCAATAACAAATTCAATATCACCCTTAGGAGGAAGACCAGGTAGATCAATAGGGAAAACATTAGAAAACTCACAAACTATAGGACTAGAGCAAAGCGTCAGACTTTCCATATTAACTTCATGAATATAAGTGAGATAAGAATCTCAACTCTTTGAAACTAGTCTCCTAGACCGAATATAAGAAATAATCCCCATCGGCTCACGGCTAATAACTCCCTACCACACAACTGAGGATATGTCGGGCATTAATAAGGTAACAATCTTGGCAAACTAATCCAAGATCGTATGATAGTGGGATAACTAGTCCATGTACGAAATCACATCAAAATTCACCATATCTAATATAATAAGATCCACCTGAGTACTAAACTCGCAAAAAGTCACAACATATGATCCATAAGCTCAACCCACTACTAAAGAATCACCCATAGGAGTAGATACATATAACAACACAAATAATGAATCCCAAGATAACTCTAACTGCATGGCATAACAAGTAGGCACATAAGAATAGGTGAATCCTATATCAAATAAAGCAAAAGTTGACTGATGACATACTGAAATCATACTTGTAATAACAGCAACTGAGGACTCAACCTTGGGTTTAGCAGGTATGCTATACAACTAACCATGCCCACCACTTGGCTAGACTCTTGACTGTCTCCTATCCTACCTGCCTAAGAACCTTCATAAGCACCCCAAAAACCACCTTAAATACCATGCATACCATCTCTAGCTAGGAGCTATAATGCCTTAATCGAGGGAACACTTTAAGCTAAAGAAATTATGCTCTACGTTGGGGTCACTCTCTCGAAAAATGACCAAAGCTCCCATAACCATAATATGCACCTAGGATGTATTGATCCCAGAAGATCTGACTAACCTAAAATAACAAACATGGCTAGAATAACTAGAAGATGAACCCCCCGAAGGCTCACCACTACTTTGGCCAGGATGACTACTGAAACTACACTACTCTATTGGTGAACTGAAAAGTTACATAAAAGGCCTACTAGAATGACCCTGATGCTGATAAGGCTGACGTGGTACATACCTACCCTGGGAACTATTGTCTGTGAACGTGAGCCATAAGGGCTACCACTGAAACTACCCTGATATCACGGCCTCTTATCGCTGCCCCTTTAGGCCTTACAATGCATCTTCTCTATAACCTAAGTATGATAAAAAAACCTTAGCAAAATACCTACCTATAACAACCAAACTCTACATAGACATACGAAGAGGGAGTCTTAATCCCCAAATACAAAACTGAACCCTCTCAATCTCGATAGTCAAAATAGAAGTAGCATGCCAAGTCAAATTATAAAATCGAGCCTCATACTTTACCATAGTCATGGAGCCTTACTCTAATCTCGAGAACTGATCCCTCAAATGCTCCTTAAGACTGCGAGAAATATACTTCTCTAAGAAGATCTTGTAGATCTAAGTGCATGTCATAGGGGGAGATCCAGCCGTCCTAGAATCAAGATGACCTCTCCACCATTGTCGAGCTGTGAAATCCAACTGAAAAGTATTATAATACACCCATGAGTCTCAATAAGGTACAAATTATAGAGCCTATCCTTATAAGCAATCAAGAACTCATAAGCATCCCCACCCAGTGCAGCAAAAAACCTTAGCAGCAACAATTTTAAGAATCTACCCAATATTTTTTGCTCCTTGATAGACATAGTAGGCTGGGCAACCACCGACTGAGCAACTACCAATGTAGAAGGGACCTCAACTCTAGGAGCTGTAGCTACCAATATTCCCCCACCTCAGTACCACTCTTAATCATAGACTATACGCCATCAGAAGGTGCACCACCAACCAATCCCAAAGCTGAACCAATGCATCATTTAGAATTAAAATAGAAATTAACCTTGGTGGAGCCTGGGCTAGTCCCTCACCCATTGTTAGTTAGGGAGGAATAATCTCTGGCTTGAGCATAGAAATAATGTCATGACCCAAACAAGGGCCTGGCCATGACTAGTATCTCAAGTCCTATATGGATTGGAGATCACCCCATCACCCAACCACACCAATACAATATCCCAAAAATGTCATATGAATTCAAAACATACAATAAGATAGCGTATAATAAAACTGATAATAATTCATGATATGTCTATACCAACCACCGATAATAGGAAAATTATTCATTATTGAATAATCAACCGAGCCTCCCAAGTCCTCAGTAATCCAACAAATCTTCTACAAAACTGAAGGTCAATGAAATATTGGGACAAGCCCCTGATGATAGGCAAAACCACTAAACAAAAGATAGTCAAAACATACAAAGGAAACCACACTATGAATTGGGTTTTCCAAATGATAGAAGCTCACCACTTCTATATAAATCACTAGCGAATCCCAAATCCAAGTCACTGAGTAGGAGCTGTGGAAGTATGGCTAGTTCCTACATCGCATGGGGATATAACAGCTGAAGATGGTTAGCGATTTGAGTACCAGCATGTAAATCAGGGATAGAGGAATAAAATAATGCCAAGATAACAGTTCAAAACAAATACAACAGTCAATGCATAATATCATATGAAATATATTTACATATATAATATCACATCCTAGGGTAGGGAGAAAGTCCTTCATCAATCATTATCATGGTTATGCCAAAGCCTTAGTTTAAAAACACTATTCAACTTGTGACAATTTCACATACAGGTTGAGGGCATGCCATTATCAAAGCCAAAATCATCAAATTTAGGGTTCAACCATGACCCCTTAATTAAATCACCATCCTCATGCAGCCACATGTGAGAAACCATAATTAAAATATGCAAAATCACAATTTAAACCATAGAAAACAATATTCAATGATATACATTCAAACCTCTGAACCTTGGTTTCAAAACTACCATTAATGATTCATGAACAATGCTTTAAACATATAGCCTATAGACTCTTATCCCAAAATGAGTAAAAAAAGTGAAGAACTCCTAAGAATGTCCTATAGCCTCTCAAAAATAAGAAACACGTGTCTTTGTTCCAATCCGCAGGACTCTACTAGACACTTGCTCTTGTACCAACAGTATCGGTAAACCAAGGATCTTATACCAATTTGTTACAATCTCATTTATGAGTCATGATGGAACTTACTTTACCCCTCCAATAGGTAAGACAAATTGTAGTATTGAGCTATAAGCATTGGGCTAATCTAGTGGAAAAAGGCATAAAATCTAATTAATTGCAAGTAAACACTTACTATAATAATAAGGCAATAATAATAGTCTAAAAGATAGATAGGGCATCAATAACCATCCCACAACCTACCAATGTCGATACATGAGCTAAGTACAAAAGGAACATAAGTACTAAATAGTCAAATACAAATATGTGTTGAATAGTGAAGACTAGACATAAATAGTTGAAGAAAAAAGAGCAACTATGACTCCAAGAGCTCACCCTATCTTCAACTCAACTCAGCATGATCTCAGTGTCAACGATGACCTCTAGTACTCAGATCTGCACCAAGAAGATACAAAAGTATAGTATGAGCACCAAAGCCACAGGAACTCAGTAGGCATCATTGACTTACTGAGCTAAATCATGAAATAAGTACAACAATTTGCAAGATAAATAAGCTAAGCCAAAGTAAACGAGCAAACCTGGAATAATGCTCCAATACTATAAATAAATAACCAAAATAGATGTAATAGAGAAGTAAGCATAAAAAATACTATAACGTTTCTCCCATAAGACAGCAAGTGTGGAAAAGTAAATACCCCAATATGGGATCCCATAATCTTGGAGGATGCAATCGAGAATATATATAACTGGAATTTTATTAATTATCCTAATCTAAAGTCATAACCAAGATTCCATCCATACCATAAGCCTAGGATTATAACCAACTCCATAACCTTTATAAATAGCCCATAAATTCTAGAATTGAACGGAAAATCATATAGACAAAAGTCAAACTTAAACCAGAACTCACATAATCAAATGCCAAACTTGAACCAGAACTCAGATAATCAAATACCGAACTTGAAATAAAGCTCATAGAATCGAATGCCAGACTTGAATCATAACTCTTATAATCAAATGCTGGACTTGAACTGGAACTCTAACCATTAATAATGTTAGAATTGAATCAGTCTCAAGATTATAAATCACTGAACTAGAACTAGAACTAGAACTAGTATAAACTCCCAAGTACCAAACTAGCTCTCATTTTTACAAACTCTAAAATATGCAAATTTAAGGATATATTATGCCCCTTTAAGTATACAAATAACTAACAAGAGTCTTGGCCTAAGGTGGGTCAGAGGGGCCTCACTTTTAATCCCTAAAAATCTAAACTAATACAAATTCTACCCTAGACTAGGCTTAGGTATCTAAATTCACCTTTATATGTTAAGTATTCCACAATTAGCCCTAAGAAAGTATACTTAAGAAAGAATAATTAAGTTAATTACACTTAATTTATGGTACCAAAATAGTCTAAATAGTCCAAATAATGTTGATAATAAAAACTATATCTCCAAGTCCTGCTTTCCATCCCATATCTATCATAACATTATTTTAAATATACTATGAATTAGCTCAATCTTTGAGGAAGGTAAATGTAGACTACCTGGATGCTGAAGAAAGCCTAAAGAAATCAGCTAAACCATTGATTTCCCCTTCTGAGAAGCTACTACAAGATGCCCTGCTATCAAATTCACAATCTACTCAACAAAACAAGAACAATGATATCCATATTGCACGTTTATCCTTTGGGTTCAAAAATACATAGAAATTCCATATGGGTCCTATTTGTAGAATCACACTATCAAAATTGATAACACGTCCCTCTAAGATCAAGGAATATTTACCCCCAAGAATGGGTGAATTCTAAGCTAAAGTGGTATTACAATTAACCTGCTAATATTCTAGGGATTTTAGAAAATGATAAAGGATTTAATCATCAAATTATTGGAAGCTTACCAAGAATTTGGTGATGAAATGCGTTACTCGAGCTTACAAACACCCCAACATCATACACTAATAATTATCCCAAGTTTTCACACTCTTTAGGGTTCAAATCTCTTTGAAAATGGGTGAAAATAGGAGAAAATAAGATAAGTGGGGAGTTTATAGGGTTCCCAGTTTTCCACATGTCACTTACGCGGATGCTGGGTCACTTAAGCGATCATCGATTAAGTGACCAAGTGTCACTTTACCTATAATTGATGAACCCTGTGCATGTTGCTTAAGTGACCTTTGGCCTCTGAAGCAACCATCACTTAAGCATCAAAGGCATCACTTAAGTAATACTTGCTAAGCAAGACAGGTCACTTAAGCGATCGACAGGCCTCTTAATAGATACCTGCTAAGCTATCCAATTCACTTAAATGACTAGTAGGCCGCTTAAGCAACCTTCTGTTAATTGAAAAAATAGGTGCTTAAGCTAATGCACTAGCACCAGTTGAGACTTGGAATTATTTTGCGTCTCCATTAATCCCTCGAGATTCATCTGAAATCGCATATATGAAAATGAACTATGCTAACCTATTAAATTTGACGTTCTGATCTCAATGGTGCAGTCAAAATTTCCATCCAATGTCATTCCAAAACAAATAGGTCCCACATCCATGTGCTATTTTCTTAACTTCCGACAAATAGCCCAAAATGAATCTGGAGCCTCAAGACCTGGACCAAGGGTCCACCTAGCCTAAAATTAATGTTTCGAAGCTATTGGAAGTATTATAATTGGAATATGAGGTCGTTTGACTAAAGTTTTCCCCCGGTAGACAAATTTTAACCAACAAAGAATTTAAAGTAGAAAATTGGCTCTAAAAACCAAAAAAACTACCCGATAACTGAATTATCAGCTCCAGCAAGTCAAAAGTGACTTGGGAAAGCTATAGGAAAGATATTAACAATGAAAATTAGCGAAAATGCTAAAAATAACCTAGAGGGTCATTACAATATTCACCGCTAAAAGAACTTTCATACGTAAAAGTAAAGGATTAGTATGTACCTGAAGCCTCAAATAGGTGAGGATACCAAGTTCTTATTTCGCTCTCGATCTTCCAAGTAGACTCTTCGACTTGGGGGTGACTTTACCAATCTTTAACTACTGGAATCTCCCTAGTGTGTAACCACCTGACATCCCTGGCTAATATGATGAGAAGCTCCTCCACAAAGGTCAACAACTCATCCAACTAAGCTGAGTCTCATCTAAGAACATGAGATGCATTTAAGAAGTATTAATACAACATAGAAACATAACAAACCAAATAGACAGTAGAAAAATATGGGAGTAAGGTTAACTCATAAGCCATCTCTCTAGCAGTGCAAGGATATCTGTCACGACCCAATTTATTAGGTCATGATGGGACCTACTATAACCCACCAGTAGGTAAGCCAACTCATAGTTTGGAACTATTAGTAATAGACTACAATGAGAAATAAAGAAAGAGTGTGGAATAAATGAAATAATTGACTGAATTACATAAGATAGTCCCAAAACCTAGTGGAATCAATATAAAAGCTTCTAATATGAAAAGATTATCAAATAAAGTACAAAATTAGTATACAGGTACAACCCATCTTTGAATACAATATATAGATAAGTCTAATACATAAGAGGGAGGAAAATTAAAACTCCAAACTCCAGGAGTTCACCCTACGTCTCCAAACAATAGCTACTCTACATGACACATAAAACAACATCAATAACCCCTACTATGATCCACAGATTGCAAAAGTGTAGTATGAGTACCAACACATGTTACTTAGTAGGTAACTGCCAACTGAGCTCCAAGGATAATAGAAATATACATAACATATAATAAAAAATTGAAACCACACTCAAATATCTGGCAACCACATGGTAAATTTAGTGTGATAGAAAGGATAAATATCCTACCCATATCTATAAACTAACATAATGAGGCTAAGGAAGTATTAACGATTAACTATCCTAACTTCGGAACCTCAAAACCGTACCATATATCATTGTCCATAATATAAATAAAGAGTGAAAGAAGGATATATAATAGTATACAAGGACAAGGAATGAATATGCAGTTTGAATAAATATAGAAAGAAAGAGATATACGATAATGCCACAACTATATATAGATAGGAATATGCCTGCTTATAAACAAGGATGACCCATGATACAATATAAGGCATCAGACTAGCATCTCCAGGCCCCTTAATTATAGTATGACTAATACTAAAATAGATAGGGTCTCTACTCCATACGTCTAAACATGAGATAATTGTTCAACATGATGTAAATATAAGGCAACAGAACTAAAATCATACATTTAATCTCAATACCAATCAAATCATAGTAAACCTGCTACAAACCAACCATAATAGCAATAACAATAATAATATAAGCTAACCACCTAGTTTGAACAATCAATACCTAATTGGATCTTTCATAAACCACCACCGTCATAGGCTCAGAAGGTTTAATTAATACTCAACAAATAATAGTACAAGCCTATACCTATAAAATCCCTAAAAAGATGATAGGTACAAGCTCTACGTAATATACTGCAAGCAACACTCATACCTATGCCTATCCAACAACCATAAGGCTGATAGATATAGGTGCATACTGGTGATAGAAAATACATATGAAAGAGTGAAAGCCAAGACATAATTCATAATACCATAAATGATTCAAATACCATAAAATAATTCAGTGTATAACTTATCTCATCAATATCACATCAACCATTAGACTTAATTCAAAACCCATTTCCTCAACATTATCATCCACCACCGGACTTAATTCAAAACTTATATCATCAATATTATCATTAACCACCAGATTCGAACCGATATATATATGTAAATATGTATTAATGTATTAGTACCATAATCTATCGACTATGAATTCAGTACCTAATTTAAATAAGTATACATATGTATTTAATTGCATGGCTAAAACTATGGCTTAAATAGTGTAAATTTGTAGCTCCATTGCCAGGGATAAACTCTAGGACTAAATTATCATAAATAATGTAGAAAGGGGTCGGTAATTCTCATGATCGAATTAAATAATATTAACAAAATCATGGACCAGAATCTATCTCGGCCAAATATTTAAATCCCAATGCACATAAAACATCCATTAAGATGGTACAATTTTTGTTACGAAGAAATCTACTTTAAGGCAAAAACTGGGCTTAAATCCTTTTTTAGGAAAAATAGTAGTAAATCATATTTTAGCTGGAAACTTACCGTTCATTGTATTTAGTGATCATGATGTACCAAACCTATGCATGCCATCACTAGTATTGAAATAATAAAATCATAAGCATCAGTATGTTTGTAAACTACAACCATTGTCTTTACAAGGATGGAATACTTCTCGGAACCTAACTAATCAATATCATGAACATGACCTTGGGCCCAAGAATATACCCAAAATAATTAAAAAAATCATAATCACGCATTTAGGCTTAAATCTATGTATCCAATATAACCATAAATTCATGATCCAAGGAAAAATCATCACAACCCACCGAGTAATATATTAAACATTATACCAAAGGTTCATTAGTCTCAACTATGCCTAACACGCTAACATACATATATAATCTACAAGAACCAACACTAGTATTGGGCTAAGGTACGCCGGAAGGGCCCACTTCTAACCCCTAAATCCATTATAGACAAACTTCTATACCGAGCTAGGCTAAGCAGTCTGAATTCACTTCTTGATGTTCAATAAGCCATAAATAGCCCTAAGTTGATATTTCTTCCCAATTACAAGTAACCAAGTCAATCCCTACTAAAAAAATAGCAACAAAGGCAATTCCATTTCAAACACGGTCCACGAAGCCAAATTTACCTAAAATATGAGCAACCAAGACAATTTCTCCTAATTTACAATTTCAGGATAGCCTAAATGGTCTACATAAATACAATTGTACTCTTCATGCTTCTAATACCTAAAGCTCATTCCATATCTAGAATTATATCATAGTTATTCTACGAATAAGCTCTATCTATAAATAATGTGATAGGATCATAGATGTATAGTAAGTATTTGAACTTAAGGGTCAAATACCCTTTTAACCTCTAAACTCACAATTTAGGCTAAGTCACATTGTTCTATCCACAATTAACCTTAACATTCAAATTTACATGCAATATATAAAACACATCATCTTGTGAAAGAGATTAGAAAAAAGCCTACCTTAATGCCGAACTACAAATCCTTGAATCGTCCATAAAACATTTGTCTTCACTCCATAATCTCGAAATGCTGCCACACTACCAAATCATAATCTACACATCATTAGGAGTCAAACGAAACCCATGTTTTCCATATAATGGGTCAGGTCAAATTTTGATCAATAATAGGCCCGCGTGGACCATAAATAGAACCCAAAATTAAATTTGTCATAGGTCCATTGAAGGACAAGGAAGTTGTGTCCATAATTTAAGCACAAATGACACATAATACTTGTATCAAATCAACCCTCAAATTTTAGAAATTTAAAACCTTAATTTTTAAGAATTTACAATAAATTCCGATAAAATCAATAGGAAATAAATAAAAAGGATTAGGATATCTTACCTTATTCTATATGTTTTGATGATGAGCAGATGACTACAAGGCATTAGGTCCTTGGATGTTCATGACTACTGTACGACTGATATGCGTGACTGCACAATTTTGTCCTCCTGTGTAACAAACTGGCAAGTGCTACTCATACTGATTAGGATACTGGTCCAATGATATTTTAGCTCTAATCATCACTCATATATTAATGGAAAAAATATTTCTTCATCAAATATTTTTTTGAAAATTCAAAGAGTCAAGAGAGGAAATAGGCAAAAACCCAAGTTCAGCTCATGTTATTTTTGTGTGCTAAATTAGAGAGTATCTTAAGTGAATTCTAATTTGTAAATGAGTTACTCAATTTATAAGAGTAATAAGATTTTCTCTTTGTTTAGAGTGAGCTTAGGAAGATTTACCTAAGGTGGATGTTGGTTAGAGTTAATTAATATCAGGGTATGTCCTTGGCAGAGTTATCAAGATGAGCTTGTAGTAGAGTTATTACAAGAGGAAGGAACCTAGGATTATGTTCATTGAAGGTTGTTATCAAGAGTTTGATTATAGTGGATTTTGGAGAGCTTGTGAGGGCAAGTCATTTTTATTCCTTTCTTAAGAAAGGGGTTTCTATGTTAAATATCGTGTTTTTGCTCTTTCGGCACTGTCTTTTATTCCTGGTTGCGATATGGTGTTTTTTCCTGTATTGACTTTCAGGGACCTAGTCTATCACTATGTGGAGCAACTCTTAGGGTTTCTACAATCGGTATCAGAGTGAGGGCACTCTAAAAGGTTCACACCTAGAGTGTCTTGGTTAGGATGGATGCTCTACCTAACCTAGAAGAAGGGCAATCTACCACTAAACCACCAAGATTTAATGGGTGGTATAATGGGTGGTGGAAAAATAGGATGTTTGACTTTATTATGGCCGAGGATATTAAGTTTATAGGTATAATCATTGATGGTCCTCATGTTCCAATTAAAGAAGTCAAAGAAGGAGAAAAGACAAAAATGCTAGAAAAAGCAGGAGAGAATCTGATAATGAAGATAGAAGAAAGATTGAAAAAATTACAAGTTAGAGAAATTATTAGCTGTGGAGGAGAGTCCAGTTGTCTATGATTACTTATTTTTCCTTATGGCCAACATTAAGATGAAAAAAGAGAGGTAACTCTTTCATATATTATGGAAAATCTTGATAACTACTCATCTAGGAAGATAAGAAAGCTTTCTAGTGTTCTGATTGACTCTATATGTGAGCTAACTGCTGAGAAGAATGCTCTAGAGGAGAAACTGAAAAACCAAGAACTTGAATTGATATTTAAGACTGAAAGATTGGTCAATAAATTAAAATATAAAAATATGAGTTATATGAGACTGCTGGAGAAGGTAGATAATATAAATAGTAAAAAAAGAAAGAAGCTTCAAGGCTTCAGATTTATCTTAAGGAAAAGTTAAGGGATTCTAAAAAAAACCTTATGACTTTACTTAACAAGAATGAAAAGTTAGAAAAGGACCTGGCCTGCTTAAGAAAAGAGCTTACCAAATCTCTTAAATAGACTGAATCTTCACATATCCTTGCTAATTTTACCAATCAAGGTGTAAATAATGGTAAGGTGATTGATTATCAAAGAGATTCACAACCTCTTTGCTCAAAAGGATAAGCTACTCATGATGCTAAAAACAAGGTTCATAAACTCTTGTATACTTACTGTGGAAGAAATGGGCACATGAAAGAAATTTGTCAAAGCTGGATTTGAGTAACGATCAATGGTTCTGAAGATATTCAATAGGAAAGTGTATATCCTAAGGGTCTCAAACCCTTGAGAATTATGAGAAGAAATTCTCTACCTAGATAGGTTAAAAGAGATTTGATCACACCATTATCCTCCTACTAGGAACTGAGGCTCACTTGTGTTCCCAAATCTAACATGTAATCAAGGATCCAGGTATGAGAAAGGGGATTGCAGTCAGATATGGTTCATTAATAGTATGTGTTCAAAGCCTATTTTGGAAGGTCAGACTATGTTCTCTCTTTCAAGAAACTCCAAGGTAGAGGTGTCTTACTCTAAAATAGTTGAATTCAAAGGACCTGGTCCCTTGAAAAATAGAGTTGAAATTTTCAAAATTAGAAGTGCCTTGTGCTGAAACATGGAAAGAATAAATTAAAAAAGAAAGTTGATATTATTAAAGAAGATGGAAAATCAGCAAGTAAGGGTTGTGTTCCTAAGAAATTTATCTCACAGGAAGAAGCTTTAGTATTGAGGATAAAATAAAGTTTGGGACCTGGTCCCTAAACCTACCTTGAGAGCTAGTTTTAAAAAAAGTTGTAGAGGCTGAAGCAAGAAATGATCAAATTGACCTGACTTAACATGTGAAAGTCTCTTTTCTCAAAATTGGCTATGATAAAAAGACATGTATCCATGATAAAGTAGGTGTAGGATAATCTAACTCAGATTCATATGTTTGTAGGTATACACCCATGGGAACAACTTGGGAAGAGAACAAATAAAGCTAATACAAGTGGACAATTCAGTTAAAAAGAGAGGGAACTGGTCTGATCTCTTAAGTTAGTACCAAAATGATGTGCCTTAAAATTTAAAAATTCTATTAAAAAATGGCCACATGTCTTCTCTCATCTAAACAAAAGATGTCATATTTACTACTAAAGTGAAGAGCCGTACCACTTGTAATTAAACGCGTCCTTCCAAAAAGGCACCTCTTAATGACCAACAGTCACATCCTTAATTATAAAGTCAAACCTTATATATTTCATTCTCTTCCTAATCAACTCAAAGTCTCCTTTCAAATTATTCTATCCTAATCTAAACTTTTTGTTTTATCTCATAAAAGTTCAAGATAGCAGAAACTCTATCCTCCTTAAACCCCATGAAAAATATTTCTTCAGAATATCCTTAAGATTCTTAAAGTGCTCTATCAACCTCACCTTATCCTAAAATTCCCATAACCTTAGGTGAATAAGTTCCTGATGAAAATCGTGTATCCATTAGAGTTCTTGTCGAGTTAGCCTTGGAAGATTTAAATCAAGGTCTCGACTCAACAATTGAACAAGAAACCTCTCAACTAAAAATTCCCCCATCCTCACATGAATCAGAGTCCTCTAATGTCTCAAAAATTCCCATTGACTCAGAAGAAGTGGTAGGTTCTAAAGAATAAAACACTTGCTAGTACCTTGTTCATATAGTGGTTCTGATTCAAAATCTATTTTTTCCCAAATAAGTGATGATGAAATTCCTGTAAAGAAATTTGATCCTCTTAGTAACATAAATTTTAGAGATAAGAATCTACTTCTACTTGCTTATGATCCCATAGAAGGTTCTTTAAGTATTGCGGAGCAACCTGTAAGGAAAAAGAATAAAGAGATAATAAATGCAAAATTGATACTACCTCTAAATCAGAAAGATGAAGAGGATGAGGATGCACAACAACTAAGTTGGATGATAAATTGATTGATAGATAATAAAAGAAATGGGAAAATAACTAACACTGGTGTACAAGGCATTAGAAACTATTCCACTAGATTTTGCTATGAAGATAAGTATGTCTTCTACTACTAAAAGAAGAAGACTCAAGAAAGCTGTCATAGTAGAGAAGGAAAATATTCAAGTTGTAGAGGTTAGAGAAGATGAGGATACTAATTCTGATATTGTTATTGCAACTAAGAAGAAAAGACAATAAGTTCATGATGTTGAGAGGACCAGGTCCTCTAGTCCAAAGCCTTATAGTACCGTTGTAAGAAAAAAGAAAAATTGATAAAAAAGAAGAACCAAGAAGTGACTCAAAGAGAAGAGGAAAAGAGGAAAAAAGAAAGTTGTCCCTAGAGAAGCAAGGAGTGCAATCTTCGAAACCCAAAAGTGTTGTTTGGGAGAGTGTTTCATCTAAGGATATATGAGAAAGTTGGGATGGTTTTTTCATCAAATGGTTCTTTGAAAATTCAAAGAGTGAAGAGGGGAAAAAGGAAAAAACCCATTCAACTCAAGTTCTTATTATTGTGTGCTAAATTAGAGAGTATCTTGAGTGAATTCCAATTTGTAAATGAATTACTCAGTTTATAAGAGTAATGAACTTTTCTCTTTGTTTAGAGAGAGCTTAGGTAGAGTTACTTAAGGTGGATATTGGTTAGATTTAATGAATATCAAGGTGTGTCCTTAAAAGAGTTGTCAAGATGAGATTGTAATAGAGTTATTACAAGCATAAGGAACCTAGAGTTAGGTTCATTGAAGGATGTAATCAAGAGTTTGATTACAGTGGATTTTTGAGAGCTTATGAGGGAAAACCATGGATTTTTCTTCCTTGATCAAGGGGGTTTCTACGTTAAATCTTATTTTTTACTCTTTCTGAACTAGCTTATATTTTTGGGTGCTATTCTATGTTTTGCCCTGTAATTGACTTTAAGAGACCTAGTCCCTTACTATGTAGAGCAATCCTCAGGGTTTCTACATCTTAGTTTATTTGGTTGATTCCCTACTCTTTTATTCTCTTTGATATCTCAAATTAGTATAAAAATAGTGGAAAAAATAAGTGAAAATTAGGTTGAAGAAGAGGATTAAATAGGGTCGGGAGTTGCTATTGCTCCCAGATATCATGACCGCAATCTAGCAAGGGTAAATTGTATGTGGCGATTACAATTTATGCCCATTGTGATCTCAATCTACCAAGCCATAAAATGCACATCGTGATTATGATTTATGGCTTATCACAGTCGCGATTGCACCAGTGACCTGATGCACCAGATTTTTAGCTAAGTCTTGAATGGACTTGATCTGGTATTTGAATTTGTTTGGAACCTGATGCATGCTAAAAAAATATAATACAATGACAAATTTAACATTCTAAGCTCAATGGAACCTTCAAAACCTTCACCCGATATCATTTCAACTAAATATGGGGCCTACACCTATGGTTTTATTTTTCACATAATCTTCCCAATTGACCAAAATAAGTCCAGAAGCCTCGAGACCTGAACCAAGGGTCCCCGTAAACTAAAATCAATGTAGGAGGTGATGCTACTTTTAGAATTCTCATATGAGGTCATATACTAGGAGTTCTGGTCTGAGACCAAATCCTAAACATCAAAAGCTCCAAAATAGGGAAATGAGCCTAAAATCCAAATAAACTGTCCGATCACCAAATTGACAGTTTTGGCAAGTCATAAATGACCAGTTGCCACTGTGGAAATTTTAAAAATGATAAAAATATATGCAAATTAAGGAAAAAACTTGGAGGGTTATTACAATCTCAAAAGGTTAATATATTTGGGGCAGAGCTTGCCTTTCTTATTGAGCCTCATCACACCATTCTTGGGAGATACACGAAGGAATACTTATCACCAACTCAAGTATCAAGGTATGAAGTATACAATCTATATAATCCTTCTGCCTAATCTGAGATTCCCTCAACTTATATTGAATTACCTTGACTCTATCCAACAACTCCTGAAGTAGTTTAGTTCCAAGAGGTTTAATCTCAAAGGTGTAATGACCCTTCGAGTCAATTTCCATATTTCACATTATTTTATCCATTAGAGATTCTACATAGCTTTCCCTAGTCATTTATGACTTGATGGAACTGATAGCTCGGTTACTAGACAATTCATTTATTTTTTAGAGTCAATTCCTCATTTTGAAGTCTTTATTAGTTCCAAATGGCCACCAGGCAGAAATTTAGAAAAATAAACCTAGGATGCAAATTTTGAATGCTCCAATAACTCTGGAATATTGATTTTAGGCTAGGTACACTTTTGGTTTGGGTCCTAATTTGCCCGAACTTATTTAACCTGTTGGTCGAAAAGTTGAAAAATTTGAAAGACCCATATTTGGTTGAAAAAACCTTGGATGGAAAATATGACTTTTCCAATGCATTTAGAATGTTTAAATTAGTGTGGTTACATAGTTCATATGCATAAATCAGATCCCAAATGAATCCCAATGCGTCATTGGAAAATTTAAAATTTCCAAGTAGCTGGTGCTGAGGTGTGTGTGATCGCACAAAGGGCATTGGGATAGCCATTACTCAATCTCCATATAAGTGGCCGTGATCTCCCTTGTACGATAGCCATCCCTGGTTGGAGATCGCCATATCTGAGGGCCTGGAATGGGTATTTAAAGACCTTTAGACTATATTTTGAGCACTCGTATTTAAAAGCCTTTAGACTATATTTTGAGCAACTTTCTCTCATCTTAGAGACCAAGGTTCCCTAAAATGGTGTGATAAACTCAAATTGAGTCTTGGGTACCTCTTGGGATCTTAGGTAACATATATTTTCTTTATTAACAATTGATTTAAGGTATGAATCCTTCTATATCATGCTTTGATTTCTTGAATTCTTGAATACTACCCCAGCTTAGAGGCTTTATTTAGCCCCAAATAAGCTTAACCCTCACCTTTTTTATTGAGGTTTATGACTCCTTGATGGTGTATAAACATGGGGTTGACCTCAGAAATGCATTTTCCATAAGTGTAACCCACTTTGGGGGGGGGGGGTGTTTGGTGATGTTTTTAGACCCGAAACATAATATTACAATTTGGGTATCAATGTTTTTGTTATAATATATATATTGTGTTTTTGATATCTTGGAACTTTGAAGAAGCTTCTCAGGAAGGAAAAGCAAAGGTTTTGTGGTTTGTGAGCTTTTTTTAGTTTTGAGGTAGGCTAGGCTTACTTCTTGTTAGATTGAGATATGTTATAGTATAATTATGATATCTTGTTATATTTGGAGGGGTTCTAGGTGTTGGATTGATAAATGGTAACACTTAGGATTAGTTGAATCATTTAGGTTATTTGGGACTCATACGATGAAATGCTTGACTTGTAGGCTTGAACCTTGGTAAATTAGACTTTGTGTCTCATGGATAGCATAAGGATGCTCTAGTTGCTCTAGTTAGATGGGAGTGACCTTTTCAGACATGTTAGGGGTAAGTTGACCTAGTTGCTTATATTGGTGAAAGTACATTAGTTTCCATAGATGAGTTAGTAGTAGTGCTTGAGAAAGACCTTTACCCTAGGACTTCTGGCTCGTTCAGCCTCTAGAACTTGACATAGATACCTTAGCCTAGTCCAGGGTATAATTTAGACTTGAAATGTATTTTGGGGAACTAGAAGTGAGTTCTTAACCCACCTTAAGCTTAGATTTATATTGTTCTCTTTAAGACCTTAGAAGCTTGCTAAATATCTAGAAAATGCTCCCTAGAAAACATGTTGGTTACATTGAGTAATTATATTACGGTGATGATCTTAGAAGTGATGTATATGGTTAGTTGGCTAAATTATCATAAATTCTATGAGTAACTATGGTTTATGCTAATAATATAGACCGTTTCTATGTCATCATGTGTGACATTTGACTAAGCTATTGTTTTAGGCTTGGGATATGCTATAACTCATGATGGACTCTTGTTTAATAACCAAAATAATAACAATTCTAGAAAGCCCTCATATTGCTAATATAGTGAGTCATGGTACTAATAATTCTAGAAGGCATGCTTATTGACTACATGGGAAGTTATGTTTCTAATTATGCATGAAACTCGATGATAATAGCAATTCTCATATCAAATATATATATATATATATATATACACACATATATTGATAAACTGACATGGAAGACGAATGTTGAGTATTAAAGGTATTCTTTTCTGTACGTTCATTTCCTTTAGCCCTCATAGGGCTTGTCATTTACTTTAGCCCTCGTGGTGCTTATTATTTACTTTAGCCCTTGTGGGGATTGTCCTTTATTCTTTTAGTGTATTATTTATTATGTTGATATGCTTGGGAAGGACAAAGGATTATGTTGGTGATATGATAATGCTCGGAAATACTGGAGAACTATGTTGATGAAATGATGCTACCTGGCAAGGCCAGAGAATTATGTTGGTGGTATAATGGTGCCTGACAAGGACAGAGAATATGTTGATTATGTGATTTACCCGACAAGGTTGGAATATGAGCATTGATGTGCCTATCTGTACATCTACCGGTTCGAGTCCGGCTATCCCTATGCATGGAAAATACATACATACTTCTATATATATATAACTACGTTGGTAATGAGGGTGTGGTGTTGACCTTAGGGTGCCTGTTGTAGTTCACTAGTGTTAAATACCTATAAGTAGGTGTAGTTATTGATTACTAATAAATAAGGAATTGTAACTAATATTGTTTAATTTATAGCCAAGACTAGTTGGTAAGCGAGAATTAGTTGAAACTTGAGGATTCGCTTAGTGAGTAATATTAGTGTTAAATAATGGTTAGTTAAGGAGTGTGGCTACTAAAATGGCTATGTGGGGAATATTTTCATAATAGATTGCTATATTTTGTAATGGTTAGAAATCAAATGGACTAGTTATTGTCCCAGTTTAGCTAATAACTAGTGGTTAATGAGTGTGGATAACATGTGTCTAATGAGGATAATAGTACTAAATCTGGTTGTATGGTCAATGTTGGTACCTAATGAAAGTTTGGAAAAATATCCAATTAATGATAAATGTGGAAGAAACTTGGAAAATATTGAGATTTGGATAGGTGGTTTGTTACATGCCTTATTACTATTTCTCTTTAGTGTACTCTTTGGTAGTATAGGATGCCGTGATGATTTCTTTAATTTATGCACTAGCTGGTATATGGGCGCCAACTTTGTACTTGTTTTTGTGCGTGGTTACACTTTATAATGTGTTATGATTTCGAATTGTTATTTCTTATCTACGATGCTATTGGCATGTGATGATTCTCTATGATATATTATTGTACCGGGTTAATGTCTTATATTATATAGTGATGATGGAGATTATTCAGGTTCAATTCTATTTCTTGACTTAGATATGTTTATCTTGTATTATATCATCTTTATATCAGGATTTAGCTTAGTCGACCGATGATGCCTACTGAGTACCCATTCTTTTGGTGCTCATACTACACTTTTGTACCTATTTGGTAAAGATATGAGTACTAGTTGCCACCATTGGTTCAGGCTCATGTGGGGTGTTCTTTCGGAGATAGGGTGAGCTCATGGAATTCGAGTTGCCCATTTTCCCTCTATCTTTTACATTCAGTCTTTAGTATTTGAGATAGATGTATTAACTATACTTTAAGTTTTTCAAACTGTATTATTGATATTAGATACTCTTGTACTGACTTTACCAGGTTGTGGGATTGGTATCTTATGATGACTGTTTATCTATATTAGAACAATATGTTTATATTTTAACTTGTGTTTGTTAGATTTGGCCTATGTTTGCAATTTTTATTGAATTAACCCATTGCGATAGCTATGAGTTATGGTATTGGCTTACCTACTAGGAAGATTTAGTAGGTGCCATCATGACTTGTAAATCAGGTCATGACAAAAGGTCTTAAACAAACCAATCTTAGATCGACATCACCTACTATATCAAGCCTCAAAAGCTGCAATATCAATACTCGAATGGTAACTATTATTATATGTAAACTCTACCAAGCTAAGTGCTTCTCCCACTAACCTCCAAAATCCATAACAAAGGCTGGGAGAATATCCCCGAGAACCTAAATAGTCAGATCCGACTGCCTATCGTTCTGAGGAAGAAAGGCTACACTAAGATCTATCTGATTACACAACTCCTCTTAAAAGGCTCTCTAAAATCTATAAGTGAACACTAAACACTTGTTTGAAATAACAAATAAAGGCACACCATGTAAACAAACTATCTCACGAATGTAGATATGGGCTAAGCTCTCAACACTGAAGAACATCTGAATGGAAATGAAGTGTGTTGATTTGGACAATCGATCTAGAATGACCCAATTACCATCGGAATTATAGGATATGGAAGGCAAACCACCAAAAAAGTCCATGGTAATCCTCTCCTACTTCTACTTGGGAATGGGCAATACTAAATCAAGCCATCTAGTCTCTAATGTGTGGCCTTTACCTGCTGAAAACATAGGTAACAAGCTACCAAGTCTACCATATCTCTCTTCATACCAATCCACCAATAATACTGCCTCAAATCTTTATACATCTCAGCCGTAAACGGATGAATAGAATACCTGAAGCTGTGAGCCTCATGCAAAATCGAATGAATCAAGTTTCCAACCCTCAAAACACAAATGAGGCTATCAAATTGCAAAACACCCTTGGAATCTACGGTATGCCTCTTAGATTCTCCACTTAACACCTGATCACAAATGAGGCGAAGTCTCATAACCTCAAATTGATGACTCTAAATTTCCTCAATTAAAGTAGACCTCATCCCAACAGTAGTGATAATAAAAAATAGTTATGTCATAATACTAAAGAAACTCCATCCATCTTTGCTACCTATAATTAATCTCTCTCTGGGTCATAAGATGTTGAAGACTACGATGATCCATGAAAATATCGCAATGTATTCCATAAAAATAATGTCTCCAAATATTAAGCACAAAAACTAACACTGCCAACTCCAAATCATGTGTGAGTTAGTTGTGCTCATGCACCTTAACTACCTCGATGTATAAGTAATAATCTGACACTTCTGCATCAATACACAACCTAAACTAATAGCGAAATCCTCACAATATATGGTGAATTCCTCACTCTCAATAGGAAGAGCCAAATTAGGTGTTGAAGTAAGAAATCTATTGAGGTTTCCAAAGCTCGACTCATTCTCCTCAAACCATCAGAAAGGAACCTCCTTCCAAGTCATTCTATTCATCAACACTGCAATAGTAGAAAAACTATCGACAAACCATCTATAGTAACTGACTAAACCAATAAAGCTATAAACCTAAGACAGATTTGTAGGCTTGGTCTAATAAAGAATAGCCTCAATCTTTGCTGGCTCTCCATAATCCCATCCATCGATACCACATGCCCAGGAAGTGTCATCGACTCAATCCAAAACTTATACTTGGAGAATTTTGAAAAAATCCTATGATCTCTTAACGTCTAGAGCACATTTCTCAAATATTTCATATGCTCCTCTCTCCTTCTCAAATACCCAAGGATGTCATCAATGAACACGATAACAAAAGTGTCCAAATAAGGTATGAACAAGAGTTCATCAAATCCATGAATGTGGCAAGGGTGTTAATCAACCCAAAGGACATCACTAGGAACTCACAGGTCCTAAAGGATGTCATTGGGATATACTCAACCTAAATCCTTAATTGATGGTAATTGGACCTCAAGTCAATCTTGGAGAACACTGCCACTCCTTGAAGCTGGTCGAATAAGTCATCAATATGAGGCATAAGATATCAGTCTTTCACCATTTTCTTATTAATATGCCTATAAATAATACACATACATATGAACAATCCTTATTCTTCACGAACAAGGTAGGAGCTCCCAAATGTGTAAGACCCCACAAAATCCTAATCTTAACTTAGTCCTTTAAAGCTTGTTAAGGGGTCCCAGACTTAGAAAATTTTACCTAAGTACTCAGACTTAGTGTCATTGTAGCCTTCGTAAGTTGGTAACTCTATTTCATGACCTCTATGACCTTAAAATGTCAATCTTTAGGTTGAATCATGATCAGGAGTGTCAGCAGGTGTCCTCAGAAAAGTTTTGTTTTTTTTGAGCTTCGTTTGAGGCACGTTTAGAAGTCCAAACTATTGGATCGATGTGATCTCAATGCGCTGCTTAGTCTATCGCATCGATGAATATTTTTCTCCTACTCCCCAGTGTAAATTCTAGTGAACCGATGAAGACTCGATGTGATGCGTTGGAAATAGCATCGACTCCATTGACGCGATGCATCGGTCTACACGTTGCTAATTCAATTTTCAGTAATTAAAATCCACATTCCTTTGGGGTATTTGGGTCTTTTATCCATGGTTATTAGCCCCAAAACACGAAATTAAACCCCTTTAGAGGCAAAATTCATTCTCTATTCAGAAATTACTCAAGAACAAAAACCCTAGGAGATCAAATTTCAAACTCAAGGTTTATGATTTCCCCATCATTCTTCAAGAATTTAGCAACCAAGGTATGTCAAGTGTTCATCCAAGGGTTTCCTTTCACCCTTGGAGTTCAAGCACCTTTTTTTTTACTACAAGTTAATGAGTTTGATGAATTTCATGGTTGAATTTGAATGTGTTCATGACTACCATGCTAATGGGGTTTCTAGTTCATGATTCAATTGCGAGAAGCATACGAAATTATTTGTTATATGTGTCGTACTATGTTAATTCTTGCTAAAACCCTCCAAATTGTGAATTTGGTGTTTGAAATTATGATGCTCGTATGTTGTTTAGTATTATGTGCACATACTATGTCCTCCAAGTATTTGTTGAATTGCTCATGTGAGTTGAATAGCAAAATTATATTGAGTTAGCATGTATTCAAGTTCATGTCATGCAAGTGTTTGCTAGAACATGTTTCAAGTAATTAGCTATCATGTTTCAAGATCGTGCTATGTCTTATAATTTATGCTATTGAGTCTTGGGGGTATTCAATACCTAACAACTTAGTTGTTTACCTAGAGCCATGGTCAGTCATGAAATAGTATCAGTTATGTTACGATCAATAAAATTCAGTTATAGAACTCCAGAAAGCTCAGTAATACTCAGTCAGATAACAGAATTTAATAGTATTATGTTAGTCCACAGAACCCAGTGAACTCAGTTCAGTTCAGTTATATAGTACAATCAGTAACTGTTTATTCCACCCTAGAATGATTTAGAATTTAGTTTAGTGTCTATTCAGTTGGGGGTAGGATTCAGTATCGAGTGAACCCAAGAATGGGGACTCACCTGCCAGTAGAGGGTGTGATCCTTAAAAGTCATCCTTGCATTTCAGAACTATGTAGCCAACGTAGGTTGAGACATCAACCTGCCAGTTGAGGGTTGATGCGGTATTTTAACCTGCCATTTAAGGGTACTATCGTTCTCACTCAGAGCACCTGCCAGATGAGGGTGACTCAGTTTGTCTTTACCCGTGGCATAACACTGACACCCTTTCAGCTGAGGTTGCAAGTTGGACCCCAATCAGTTTAGAGAGGGGCATATCGGTTAGATAATTACCTCCCATAGTCTTAGTTTCAATCTTTAGAATAGAACTCATTTCAGTTCTACGGAATCAGGACTATCAGATACAGTAACTTAGTTCAGTATAGAACTCAACACAGTTCCATAGAATCAGGACTGTCAGATATAGATATTTAGTTTCTAGTAATACAGTATCAGTAAACTTAGATATTAGTTAATCAGTATTTAGAATTCTGTATCCAGTGCTATCACGATCTCAGTCACAGTTTACGTGTTCATGCATGTACTCTTATTTAGTTACACTTATGCCATTCAGTTATTATTGTTCATGCATATGAACCCATGCATTTCAGCCTACCTCACTTTGCATACCAGTAAATTCAAAGTACTGGCACATACTATTCTTTTGTGCTACGATGTCTTATATCATAGGTTCAGATGCACGGGCTCCCGATCATATTTAGCAGTTCAGATATTAAGCAACCAGACTTAGCGGTTAGTCCTCATAGTTTGAGGATATGGTTATAACATCAATATTTTAGTTCATTTTAGTAATTTGGAGTTATTTGGGGGGTTTTCCCATTATCTCCTTATTCAGACAGTTAAAAGCTTATTCAGACTAGAGTATTTTTCAGACAGATATTCAGTTTTAGTATTGGTATACTGTATTCAGTATTTATTTACAGCATTGAACCTTATGGCCAGATTCTACCTAATTTCTATAATTTACAGTATTATTATTTAGTTATTATAGCAGGTACTAGTCATGGGTTATCTTTTGGTCCTCAGGATTATGAGTACCATGTATCATCCAGGGTACAGACTCGGGGTGTTACACAAGGTGACATACTCAGTCTAATAAAATCTTTACCTAAAAGATCCTGAAGCTGAGAATTTAGCTTCTTAAGCTCGACATTAGCCTTATAGTAGGGTGTCATAGAAATAGGTTGGGTACCTATGTCAAGATCAATAACAAATTTAATATCACGCTCATGAGGAAGTGACGGTAGATCGGTAGGGAAATCATAAAAAAACTCATGAACTATAGAAACAGAGTCAAAAAATGAACTCTCCATACTAACATCATGAATATAAATGAGATAATACTTGCAACCCCTTAAAATTAGTGTCCTATCTCAAATATAAGAAATAATCTGCATCGGCTCACTGCTAATAGCTCCCTGCCACTGCCAAATAATGGGGGGTATGCCATGCATGGCTAAGGTAATGGTCTTGGCAAAATAATCTAAAGCTGCATGATAGTGGGATGACTAGTCCACGCCTAGAATCACATCAAATCCACCATATCTAACACTATAAGATCAACCTAAGTATCAAAATCTCGAACTGTCATAACACATGATCTATAAACTCGATCCATTATAATAGAATTACCCATAAAAGTAGAGACACATATCAACAAAAATAATAAATCCCAATATATCTCTAACCACGAGGCATAATAAACAAACACATAAGAATAAGTGGATCCCATATCAAATAAAGTAAAAGTTGACTGATGGAACATTGAAATTATACCTATGATAGCAACATTTGAGGACTCATCCACAGGTCTAGACGGTACGACATACAACTAACCATGCCTACCACCTGGTTGGGCTCCTGATTGATCTCACTCCTACATGCATGAGAACCTCCAGAGCACCACGGGAACCACCCTGATAGATATGCATACCACCTCTAGATAGGGGATGTACTATCCAAATTGGTGGAACACTCTAAGTTGTAGGAACTATCCCTCCACTTTTGGAAAACTCTCCCGAGAAATGGCTAAAGGCCCCATAACCATAATATTCCCCTGGTGCTGTACTGAACCAAAAATATTCGACTAACCCAGGTAACCACCACAGCTAAAATAACCAGAAGATGAACCCCTCAAAGGCTAAATACTACTCTGGATAAGATAACTACTGAATCTAGACTGGCCTCCATAAGTGATCAAAAGAGCGATAAAAATGGACATACTAAATTAACCCAAATGCTGATAAGGCAAGCGTGAAGGGTACCTACCTTTGAATCGTGAGCCACTATGGCTTTCACTGAAACTACCATGATATCATGGCCTCTTATCGCTACCCTTTCGGCCTCACTATGCATCTTCTCTATAAACTGAGCATGCTCATAAACCTTATCAAGAAAACTACCCACAACAACCAAACTCTGCATAGTCATGCAAAGAGAGAGTCTCTATCATTGAACTAAGCATTGAACCCTCTCATACTCTATAGTTAAAATAGAAGTAGCTTGCCTAGATAACTAGAATAACACTCCAATATTTTTAATAAATAACTAAAATAGATTTATTATGGAGGAAAGCAAAAATAATGCTAAATGACCTACCCCCATAATCTAGTAAGTATAAAAAAATAAATAATCCAACATGAGCCCTCATAAGCCCAGAGGGTGCAATTGAGAAAGTAAATAACCAGAACTCAATTAATTATCTAAATCTCAAGCCATAATAAAGAATCTATCCATACTATAAACCTTGGATTAGAACAAACTCCATTACCTTTATAAATAACCCATAGATTTATGACTTGAACCAAAACTCATATAGTAAAAAGTTAAACTTAAATCAGAACTCATATAATCATATACCAAACTTGAACTGGAACTTAGATAATCAAATGCCGAACTTAAAGAAGAACTCATAAAATCAAATGCCAGACTTGAGCCTAAACTCATATAATCAAATGTTGGACTTGAACTGAAATTTATACTATCAATAATGTCGGAGTCAAATCAATCTCAAAATCATAAATAATCAAATGAAAACTAGAACTAGTACTAACCCCTAAGTACCAAACTAGCATAAGCTTCATGGATATCATTTCTACAAACTCTAAAATATGAAAATTTATGAATATATTATGCCCCTTTAACTCTATAAGGAACTAATGTAAGACCTCTTAAAATTTTGATCATTTTATTTTTGACACTCCCACATGCGTAATGTCTACTTTGGACTTTATTATGTTTAGAGATGTTAAAAAGGTATTTTGGAAAAGTTTTGGATTTTTTGAAAGGGGTTTCGGGTCATTTTGGGACCCCGAGACAGTAAGGGTCTACAATAAGGTTGTATCAAAAATGTTAACCTCTGCAATATTAGCGTGGCATAGAGACTAACCTCTACGATATTGGCATACCACACCAGTGTTTTAATTTTGTCCAGTTTTTGATTTTCTTCACTTAGGGTGTAGGGCTTTTGGTCTTTTACCTCTTGTATGATCTTTAAACATAAAATAAACCCATTTCGTTCAGTCTGCAAAGATCAAATCATCCTTTTTCTATATTAAACTCAAAACCTAAGAATATTTAAGGGTTTTTACAGTGAATTCATTATTCAAATTCCAAACTTCAAATTGACTTCAATTCTTGTGCATTTTAGGCATACTTTTCTTTCCTAAACTTAAATTTTACCTTATGGAATAAATTGAATAGATTTTCATGTGATTTAATTGTGGGTTTGAGATTGGGTTTAGGGGTTTTAGTTGTTACTGATTTAATTACTTGTCCCATATTTTAAATTGATCATTTATGCTTTAAATTAATATTTTTGCGATTAAGTTGGTACATTATTTAAATGATTGGAATGGGGAAATGGGTTTCCCCAAATTAGATGAATCTTGGCTTTGAATTAGCATTAACCTCAATCTACTTTTTAATCTTGATTTAAAATATGGACAATTGTATGGTTTTACTTTTTTTGAACCCATTGCATTGTATTAAAGAATAAATGGATATAAATAATAGTTTTAGATGTCCTTGGTGTCCATGGTTTATATTTTAAATAGAAATTAGGAGTAAATATGGTTATACGAATTTGTTTGGCATATTTGATTTAGCTTGCAAGTATATTGGTATGAGATACCAAGTGGTAAATGCCTTATTGAATGACTCCTGGGTTATTGGTTTGGTTTATGTGCAAATTGTTTTAAATTTGGCTTAAAGAGAGTTTTGTAGCTCACTGTGAAGGAGTAAGTCCTGTGGGGAAAACACATGAAACCATATTTGCTGATATTGG
Organism: Capsicum annuum; assembly: GCF_002878395.1. NCBI lineage: Eukaryota > Viridiplantae > Streptophyta > Magnoliopsida > Solanales > Solanaceae > Capsicum > Capsicum annuum. Next base: position 42,817,764 of record NC_061114.1, read on the forward strand.
GGGTCTTTATGATCGTGTGCTTAGTGCATACTTTTAATATATATTTTTAGGATGGATATTGCCTATGGTGTCTTTAGTTATCCCTTGGTTTTTCCTTAATTCATGTAGCTAACAAGTATTGGGGCCTTTTCAGCAGGAGGAGTTGAACCCATATAGCCCATAGGTGCCTTTAGGGCGGATTGAGATACATAGTTTATGTTAAATCTTTAAACTCTCATGTTCATGACTTTATCCTATTCCAACTTCCTATATATATATATATATGAATATTTGTATATGGTTTTGACTAATTTTGGACATGGCATTATATTATCACTTTTCCTGAGTTACATACTAGTGATTACCCTGCTGACTGCTCTAGGATACAATATTATTTTATGATGCAGGGTCCAAAGACTTTTCTGTTGCACCTGTGTAGTGTTACATAGTTGAGCATATTTATTAAGTTGATGTAAAGTAGTGAGCCTCCATCTTTCAAATGGACTTGTCATTTCATTATTCTTTATTTATGGACTTAATGCTTTTGGATTCTTTTTGTCATAGTTGGGGCTATTCTCGAATTAATTGCTATTCTGGTTTTAGAGGCTATTGTGGAAAAATATGGATTGGTTATTGTTTTGACTCTTAATTTTTATTTGAGTTATATATTTATATTTTTATTACTATTTAATTGGCTTTCACTTTATTATTATTATTGCACTTTTGAGGTTAGGATAAGAAGGTGTCTAACTTTATTGGGAAACATCGATGGATTTGATAGAGTTGGATATAGTTGATTTCAATGTTATCCTGTGGATGGAGTAGATTCATTCATGCTATGCTTCTCCAGATTGTAGGACCTAAAAGGTTAGTTTCTATTTCCTTAATGAACTGGTATTAAAATTTGAGGGAGTACCTTAGTGCCTAAAGAGAAGTTTATGTCTTATCTTAGAGCTCGAAAGATAATTTCTAAAGGGTGTCTATATCATCTAGATCGGGTTAAGGATTTTGACTCTGAAAGTCATTCTTTGCAATATGTCCCTATGGTTAATGAATTTCCTGTAGTGTTTCTCGATGATCTTCCTATAATTTCTCTTGGTAGGAAAATAGAATTTGGGATTGATCTTTTACCAGATACTCGTCCTATTTGCATTCCTCCTTATAAAATGGATCTGACTGAATTAAAGGAGCTAAATGATCAATTAAAAGATCTTCTTGATAAAGGCTTTATCCATCCTAGTGTCTCTTCATGGGGTGATCCTATAGTTTTCATGCAAAATAAAGATGGGTCTATTCGAATGTGTATAGACTATCATTAGTAGAATAAGGTGACTGTGTAAACTAAGTACCCTCTTCCTAAGATTGATGATTTTTTTAATCAACTTCATGGTGATAGGTGTTTCTTTAAGATTAATTATTAGTTGAAAAATTAGCAGGTTGATATTCCCAAAAATACTTTTTAAACCTAGTATAGCCATTTTGAGTATTTGGTTACGTCATTTGGGTTGACTAATGCTTCGACTGCATTCATGGAACTTATGAATTAGGTTTTTAGCCAGTTTCTGGATTTGTTTGTTATAGTCTTCATTGATGATATCTTGGTGTACTCTAAGAGTGAGGAAGATCATGCCAATCACCTTCAAATTATGTTGCAGACTCTTTAGAATCAGAAATTTTATGTGAAATTTTCTAAGTATGAGTTTTGGATGAATGCTATGACTTTACTTAGGCATGTTGTTTCTAGTGAGGGGATAAGGTGGATCCAAAGAAAGTTGAGGTAGTTAAGAAGTGGCCTAGACCCACGCCTCCAGCTGACATTAGGAGCTTCTTGGGTTTGGCTGGCTACTATAGGAGGTTTGTGAAAAGTTTTTCATCTAATTTGCCCCACAGACAAAGTTAACTCAAAAAAGGTTAAGTTTTTATAGTCCGATGCTTGTGAGGGTAGTTTTGAGAAGATGAAGGATAAGTTGACTTCTGTTCCAATTTTGACCCTGCCCGAGGGTACTGATGATTTTGCTGTGTTCTGTGATACATCTTGTGTGGGACTGCATTGTGTTTTAATGCAGCATGGTAAGGTATTAGCCTATACTTTTAGGAAGCTTAAGGTTCATATGAGGAATTATCCAACTCACAACTTAGAGTTAATAGTGGTTGTTTTTGCCTTAAAGATCTGGCGCCATTATCTGCATGGGGTGTATGTGCATATCTATTCTAATCATAAGAGATTTCAGAATGTGTTTGCGCAGAGGGAATTGAATTAGCATAAGGTTTGGGTACCTAGGTGAACCTTAGCACCGCTTTTCACCCTCAAACAGATGGATAAGAGGAATAGACTATTATGACTTTAGAGGATATGCTAAGGGCTTATGTGATTAACTTTAAGGGTAGTTGGGTTGACCATTTTTCTCTCATTGAGTTTGCGTAAAACAAAAATTACTATTCTTGCATTTAGATGGCTCTTTTTGAGGCTCTTAATGGTATGAGATGTAGGTCTCCTATTAGGTGGTTTGAGATTAGTGAGACTAGGCTGTTGGTTTTGACTTGGTTCACCAAGCCACGGAGAAGGTAACGGTGATTAGAGAAAGACTTAAGACTGCACAAAGTTACAAAAAATCTTGTATAGATGTGAGGCGAAGAGAGTTGGAGTTTGAAGTAAATGATTGGGTATTCTTGAAGGTGTCTCCTATGAAAGAAGTCATGAGGTTTTGGAAGAAGGGGAAGCTTAATACCTATTTTATTGGTTCATATCTGATTGCAAGTAGAATTGGGAATGTTTCTTATGAGTTGGATTTGCCTATGAGTTTAGCTTCTATTCATTCTGTTTTTCATGTGACCATGCTTAAAAATGTGTGGTTTGATCCTTCTTTGATAGTGCCTATTAAGGATGTTGGTGTTACAGATTCCTTATCTTATGAGAAAGTTGCATTTGAGATACCGGATAGGTAAGTTCAGTGATTGAGGACAAAGAATGTAGCTTTGGTGAAGGTCCTTTGGAGAAATCAAAATGTAGAAGAGGCTACATTGGAATCTGAGGAAGGTATAAAGGTTATTTTTGGTTTAATTTGTAATTGTATTAATCAATCAAAATAAAATCCAAACAATGATGGACCAACCTATCCTATAGAGTCTAACAATAAAAACAAAAAAATACACCGGTCCATTCCATGACCCGGCCAAAATAAAGCAACATATATACACAGTATGGTTTCCAAATCTGAGATCAGGTTGAGCTTCACTCTTCTCCGCCTCATTCCATCATGTTTCCCTTTGAGAATCTTAAATTCTTTCTTTTTCGGTGATGGGTAATTAGCTCTGTGCCTTGGCTGCTCTTGCATGAAGATCTTTCTAGTTTGCATAAGTAATTCTCCTAGTTTCCTTTGCTTTCCGCATCTGAATGTTGTTGGTTTTCCTAATTTTGTTCTTTTACTTCTATTATCTCAGCTGAGTTCTCCAGTGTATGGGTTCATGTTGTGATTTTTGGTGCTGAATCGAAGGATCTAGTCAATGGAGGCTTGTTACTTTTCTAAGTGAGTTGATAACTCTATTGACCTTTTTGATTGAGCTTGAACTTATATTTCTTAACCTCTCCCTTGTTAATATGTAGATATGGTTAGTATGAATATTTGGTGATTCTCAAAACCACATGTATTTTGAAAGTAACAAGTGTCTCAGATGCCTGAAGATAAGATCTGACCTTGACCCCCCAATTGCTGATAGTCTTTTTTGCTGGATGTTTTAATTAGGCTAATTGGAATTTTCACTCTATTGGTTACCTTTTGGGTTGTAAATATAATGCATGTGAAAAACCATGCTTTAGCTATCCCATCTTCTTTACCTCTTTGATGGTGATAGTCTCAAATATGGACATTGGATTTTATCACTATTAACAATTTTCCTGCCTACTATATTTGACTACTTGAATGATGTTAATATGAACTTCCATTGATCTAATGCAAAAATAGCAAAGTAATCTGCTAATTGATTGCCTTTTATAATATGCTGAATCTGCACTGGCTTTCTTGAAAGTAATTGCCATATTTTCTTTATATTATCAGCTATACTCTATGGACTCTCCCACTCCTTATTTAAGATATTTTGCATTGATAGAGAGTCTATTTGAATGATCTCTTTGACATACTTTGATTGATTGTAATGCTTTAATGCATATAGTATTGCTATAGCCTCTGTTTCTATGTTATTAGTGTCTTCTATGATTGCTCCCTCTGCATATAGTAGATCTCCTTGCATATCTCTTAAACAAAATGCAAATGAACTTTTCCATGGATTACCCCTTGATGCTTCATCAATATTGTACTTAACCCAACCTACCCTTGGAAGCTCTTATAACACAGTAGTAACTTTAATTCTAGGCTTTAGTTGTTCATACTCCTTTAAAATTACCAGCCATTCATATGAGAAATCCAGCATTGGCTTCCTTACTTTTAATAGCATCCTTAAATTCCTTGTAATATTGAAAATCAGTCTTTGGGCACTCACTCCTTTTCCTTTATGCTTTAATGCATTCCTTCACAATTCCCAAAGAATAAAGGCTGGTAAAGCTATGAAATACACCTTTTCCCTGTGTTTCACATTAGTATTCCATTGTATCTTTTAAGCTCAATCCTTGAATATTAATACCTACAAAATAAGAAAAATAGGACTAGGTCCTGTTAGCAGTATAGGATCTCAGTAGCACATGAGACATAGTCTCTTGTGCTGGATTTTGACAACACCAGTATTTGGAAGGACCCTTCACTCTCTATCTTCTAATAACATCATCCACTGGTATCTTTCCTTTCCATATTCTCCACATAAAGAATACAATCTTAAATGGCAAGACTTTTATCCATAATTGCTTATAGATCATTTCCCTCTATTTCACATGCTGCCACGCTGACTTAACTATAAACTTTCCTTCTGCATCAACTATCCATATTGCTTTATCCTTATCTACTGATTGCTCGGGTGGTCTTACTTTATGAAGTATATGATCCATCAGCTCTTCTGAAAAAAGATTCTTTATCAACTCTTCCTTCCATTTTCCATTCAACAGCATGTCCTTAACATAGTGATAGCTGTCATCCCATTCCTTGCTGTCCTGCATAATAGAATAAATATCTCATACTCTAGTCTAATTGTTGAACCAAATATGTGGAACCTTTTCTGATCTACCACATAGTAATATGCTCTGTAAAATCTCTTACTTGCAACATTTTTTTAAGACTTGAGATCCTCCCCCCCTTGATTTCAACATTACCTCCTTAGGATGATATTTTATATAGTATTTCAACATTACCTCATTAGGATGATTTTCCAATTTCAACATTACCTCCTTAGGTAATAACACTTGATAACGCTCAACTTACACCTCAAATAAGTGCAAGGTGGTCATCGTCAATATATTTACTCAACTTTGGAGTCGGAGTCGAATCCACGAGGAACAATGTGACTGGCGATCAAACTAATTTAAAACTACAGCCACAAGTTGAATTTAAACAAATTATAGAAAAATATAAAATTTGGGGGCTTTAAATGGTTAAACAAAAGTTGATAAACACTTCGATTTAACAATGTTATGGGAAACTAGAGTTATGGTTACCAATATTCTTACATAGGTTGTGTTGCAAATCACTTTAGAGTTCCAATTGACACTTCAATTGCAAGAAGAGTTAAATCCTATTATTTGCCCATTCGTCTCTCGACCTCAGTAGGTAGTGTATCCATTAATTCACTCGAACTTAAAGGATGTGTTTGCTATTTAACTATGTTCTCATGTAGGAAGCTCCGGTTAAGGCATTTGCCATTAAACTAAAGATTAAAATCTTTCGAGTTCATGTAAAATCTTTCTTTTCCGACATACACTTTACTCTCGGACAAGTGATGTTCTTGGGCTCATCTTTCAAGTTGCAACTAAGAGAGATCATTACATTGCTCGACAAGCACTTTCCCCTCGGATAAGTGATTGTTTCATTGAAGTAACCTAACAAACACTTTCCTCTCAGACAAGTGATGTTTGTAGTGCTGACTCTATTAAGTTTCAGCCAAGAAAGATCATTAAAATAATGAAAGGTTTATACAACATCAATTTCTTATGGACATACATTAGATTCACAACCCAAATTAGTATTCACATCAAGGTTCCAATAACTCAAGTATAGAAAATTAGCTATTCATGATACAAAGATCAACAATATGTATTGAATTTATAATCAAGAATAAGTAATAAATCATACCCACAATCAATCTTCAAATGGAAGATGTTTACAAGAATGTTAGGAACTCTCATGAGAGGTTTCTCTCCTTTTCCGCTCCCAGTAAAATTATTCAGATAGATGAATTATGAATGAATGAAAAACCCTAAAAAATACTATTTATACTAAATCCTAATTAAGAAAATAAAATAAGAAAATTAATAAAACTGTTTGGAATAGGTGACGCCCAGGCTGACACCGCGTCAAGAAGTTGACCCCCTATCATGGATGGCATCAGAGAGGCTTCAGTTGCGTTCAGGTTCTGTCTTAGGCTGACGATATGGCTGACGCCGCATCAGGGATCTGACGGCGTATCACCAACGTCGTCAGATATCTTCT